>NC_066853.1:18150312-18450312 GCF_001640805.2 Lates calcarifer | reverse complement strand
CGGTACAAGGGTTTTGATCTGTGAATAGACAGATCAGAGATTGAGGATCAATTTGAATTTTCTGAATATTCCGTTACTGCACATTTGATCTTACAGTAAACGAGCAAAGTCTGCCTATTTTATCATGCTGGGCAGAGACTTGTTGCAACGCCACAGGTGGTGACCTTAAAGCAAAGGCTTTTCAGACTTTAATTCAGTCGTGTTGTGCCAAAGTTGTGATATTCTCTGCAGTTGTTTTTCATACTTAGTGATATACAACATAAGATCATTCAGTCATGCAATCATGCACCTGGTATTCTCAGTTTGACTAGTTCCCCTCTCTGAGCATTTGCCCTCTGAAATTAGACGTAATCCCTTTGAGGAGTGGTTGATCTGCTTATCGTTTTGCTCCACACAGAGCCACTTTCACCCCCAAAGAATCTATCATGTGACATCTGAGTCTTTAACCCATCAAATGAGCTTAAGTTATACTGGTGAGGCACAGTTTGAGAGATCCCATGACTCGACAATAATCCATAGTCCCCATTTCCCATTGGCTTTTTGGATTACAATATGTTTTCTTTGTGCAGTTTTTCTTTTCTGCTATTAGCACTAAAACAGCCAACATAGCCTTAGGTTTCTTTATGAAATCCACGACTAATCCCTCATTACCCCACATTCAGGCATTTATTGAAATGTTTGCAAGCCTTGCATGTGGTCCTGCTTGATTAGTAGATTCAGCATTTCACAGTTGCCTCTGCAATGACCTGTGCAATCTCAGGTTATTTTTTTCTGCTGTCCCAATATGCCTCAGCCATCACACTGATCTATCAAACCCAGGGCCCCCTCACAGCAGCCGCAGTTAAAGACACTTTTGTGAGATGCTGCAACTGTTTGTAGTTGAAGGGAATAGACTCTAGTGTGCTGATGTAATCTGTTAAAGGGAAGGAAAACATTGTATAGTTGTTGCTGAATGAGCCCTGGAAGGCCTCAGCCTCAGAGGAAACTGGGAACAGGGGGTTGGAGGATTAGAGTGTTTTTTCTCAGACTTTGGCTTTACTTTTCCCCACTTTTTCCTCACAGTTTTTCCCCCCTGTTTCCTTTCTTCGTAAAATAGCACCAAATTTGCTCCTGGCCTCGGCACACAATGCACCCTTTTACATTTTCAAATATGACTGGCAGATGTAAGTTACTGTTCTACTCTATGTTTTAAATGGAAATACAATTGAAGATCTGAGATTTACAGTCTATGTTTTCAGACCCAAATCAGTACAACAGGACAGAGGATATCAACACAAAGATCCACTTCAATTTTCAGAAAAGAACCTCAGACTGAAACTATAAGCATGTGGTCACATAATGGTTATGCATTATCTTGAGTGTTGTTGGTATTCTTTAATGTGGCTTTATTTTCCAATCCCAGTGCTTCCTATAAAGAGAAGACATCAGCAGTTTTTTAAACCATAATAGAGTTCAAACCATAATTTTGCTACTCTGCCATGTGAGCAAGATGCTTATACGAGTCTTGAGGTCCACCGTTTGAGAGAATAGTAGAGGTTTTCCATGCCACATTCCAGATTTGACGATTTCCTACTGAGAACCCAAAACCAGGAAGGACAATAATAGATGGAACCAACACTGAAGCTTTAATATCTCAGACAATACTCTACAACATGTGATCTATCATAGGGATTAGCTGTAATGTTTTCATGAAGACAGTTGTGTCATAAGGCAGGGTTAATCAGCACCATAGGGGTGCCATGTGCTCCGTCTGTTTCACCAGCACATTTTCTCTCCTACTGTTCTGCTGAACTGGGTCACGTTTATCTTCTTCTCAAAACCAAAACTCTGCTCTTCTAGAGCAGTGGCCTTGCTCAGTTTCAATATTAAATGCATCACTTATTGCTGGAAACAGAGACATACCAAATGAAAAATAATGCTTCCTTTTTTAAAGGCTGATGAAAGAGTTTAATGACCCTCTTCCCTCATGTCACAAATAGAACAACATTGCTGTTATTTTCTTTTCATCAGAATTGAAATCAATGCGTGTTTTTTTTTTCTTTTTCTTTCCTTTTTTTTTTTTTTTTTTTTGGTTGTTTATTTAGTTTAAGTTTCAGCACTTTGTCTTTTGTCTGGCTGGCTTAGAGCTGCTCTGCCACTCGCACCAGCTCACCCACTACCCACGAAACCAGTGACCCCAGGGTAGCCTCGCTGTGTTCATCTTGGCTCGTCTCCCATTTCAGAGAGGCACCAGAAATGTAAGACACGGGTACATGTGTCTTTCAGACAGCTTATCCTCCCTACCACAGGATGTGAATTGCTTACTAGCCCCTGTCATTAAATAGCCTACACCTTTCTTTGATCTGGTCAAGGTCTGAGTCCTTCCCCTCTACAGTATCTGCTCTGCTGCTCTCATGACCTCTCCTATATGTCTATACTGAAATATCACTGTGAAAGCTCTTATCTCCAAATGAGGATATGCCTCAGCCTCTATGCTAACATCAAGCTTGACATTTTTATATCAGCAATAGGCTCTTCAGAAGTACAAAACAGCCTCTTACATGCTTAGGCCATTTTTCATGTAACAGGTGCAGAGAGAATCCTGCCTCTAATATAAAGACCATATGAGGATTATTCTGCAGTCAGATCAGAAGCAATAGTGCATACCTGTAAGGAGAAAACACATTCAATCAGAGTTAGCTCCTTGGTGTGTTACTGTAGACCCAAAAGAAGACAGAAAAGGCCAAGACTGTCTGTTACAGAAAATGTTTTCAATTTTTAGAAATACTGCTTATCACAGAAGCTGCCAGAGTAAAGTCACATACCCTTTACAGACAAACCCGCATTTTCTCAAATGAAGTCAGATTTACTTAAGTGACATTTTAAATTTGAGCAAAATACCAAACTGTCTCATTAAATAGCAGCAACCTATAGCTCCATCCAAATAAAGTTGGTCTTTTGCCTCTCGGTCCTTTAGTATTCTTTCGTAAAGTAATGATAGTGCAGCTAGGCTGGTAAACAAGATTAAACACTGCTTTATATGATCCCTGGCTTTTGAAGTAAACATTTACCTCTTGTGGTTTACAGTTAACTTGCCGCTGTTTGAAACAGCCTCCTGCAGTTCACAAATGATCTTTAGTCTTTCATTCGTCTCGTTCTGTGCTCATTTCAGAAACACTAACTGCACCGTAACACCCTTAACCACCTTCCTCTTTCCTCGGTTGGGTAGAAGAAAAAGAGAAACAGTGACCTTTGACTGTTGTTGTGTCTGTTAGGTCAGGCAGTCCTTACACTTAGTGACACATTCCACTCCTTCAGATAAATCTTCCTCAGGAATCAACAGTTGATTTATTTCTGCCATTGTCACCAGTGTCTAGAGTCAAACAGAGAGTCAAAGAGGTTAGCGCTCAGGGTCACCCAGCAGGATATGATACATTAACCCATTCAACCCCTGTGTAATGTCCAATAACGCTGCTTTAATGGGCTCATTTGTTTAACTCATATGGGCGTGTTTGAAAGACTAATATGCATGGCTATAAATAATTTGGTCAACTGAATAATAGCATTTGCAAGACACAAGAACTAATGTAGAATAATGAGTTTCTCAACTACACATAGAACCACTGCCAATGGGTTGTAACAGTCATGTAACTAGGTTACTCTACAAATTGTTAGGTGCGTGTCAATGAAGCGTGAAATATTCTCTTTGAATGTGAATTTGTGAATCATTTAGATATGTGTTTATTTATTCAGATTAAAGTCACACATACATGCCGCATTTGTAAGTTGATTTTAGGTCATTGGAGGTAGAGCATTGTGAGGAAGGAAATAGGAAAAACTCCATTATCTGCACCTGTTGGTATGAAAACTCAAGGAAGTGATTTTTAATGAACAATTTTAAATCTAGACTAATGAGAAATGAATCTTAGTTAATATCTTGTGTTAATTAGCTCACAGTTTTGCAAAAATTAAATGTTTACCCCTCGTAAGTGTGAATGTTTGTCATTCAAAGCCTAATGGAGTTGTCAGTTTAGTTTGATAGCTCTGCGGTAATTTCTCATACCACTGCTTTATCACTTGCATGTAAAATGTCATGCATTCAGTCATACAGTATAAGCAGCAGTTGTTACTAACTAGTTAAAAAAAAAAAAGATCTCTGCCTGAAGAATTGGCATGGATCAGCATAACTGGAGTTGGAAAAGCATCCGGTATGCTCCTGTGGATCAAATAAGAGAGGAGTAAAAGAGATACTGACATCAGCAGACAGAAATCTTTTGGCTCCCAGCTCAATGTACGTCGATGATGAGGGATTCTCCAGAGTATGGTATTCACACGAAACTGATGATGATTAAGCTGTGCTGGCAACCGACTATCTGTTCTCACACAAGCAAGGATTTGAGATTAACCATACCACCATGACACATGTTTTGCTAGAATCATATCCTACCAAAACCAAACTAACAGCAAAGGTTCACATTGAACTTGCTGAATGTGTCTGCAGATAAGGAGATGATACATGATGACCCATTCACCTCTTTTAGGTGTATGATATATGTATTCAATTATAAGGATGATGTTTCTCTGCTGTGCTCCTGAGATCACTTTAGCTCGGTGCAGTTATGTCAGTTTGTTTTATCATCGTCATCACTCATATAACAACTGGCCGCAAATTCAGATGAAATGAAACGCAGAGGATGGCTGGAAATGGGGTTTCAACACAGCCAATGAAGCATTGACTCCAATGTCTAAATGACAGAGTGTGAATGCTACAGAACTGTAGCACAGTGTATAAAAGCATTAGACAAAATGTTGTCCTTTGGCTTGACTTGCTTGTTTAATAAGTGGGTTACTGCTTGTGGCTTATTTGAAGATCATTTGCTGGTCTGAGATGCCCTATAATATCGTACCTCAGAACATCAGGGCAGTCTTTAATTACAAAGTCAGAACAACATTTACTTGGATCATGGAAAAACACAAAAGACTCCAGGGAGAAGTTAGGTGCCAATTTATCTGTGATTTATACTGCCCTTCCTTTTTCCTGTGCTGTAATTCATTTGTCTGCCTCAAAGTTGCTGTTACTCATGAAGGCAGAGGAACCTCATATGCCTCCCTGACACACAAGTGGCGGGTGGCTGGCTACCAGATGAAAGAAGGAATAGATGACCGCTGGGCCGAAGGTCACGCGGGGCAGCTGGACGTTTGGCTGACCTGTGACCCTGGACCTCACATGTTAGACAGAACTTTCTGCTTTGATTAGATTAGATTAGGTATGCTTCATACCCCTTTCTGTGTTAATCACAGACACACAGATGCATGAACTCACAAACATGATCATGTATTGATGTGTATATGGTGGGTTGGGGTTGACACTTGAGATCTCTCAAGACTGGAAAATCAGTCAGTTCCAGTCTCTTGATGTTTTTCATCGTTGATGTTTTGTTCGGTATAAAACATATGCTGCCGTGCGTGACAAACAACACCAGCAGTAGATACTTTAAGAAATTCCTTATGAAAGAAATGGGAAAACCAAGGAAGATTTTGGGAGAAATAGGTGAATGTACAGTCACAATAAAAAAGTGTAAAACAGTCTAAGTAAAACATTCTCCCTGTAGATGGTTTGTACTGTCAACTTCAACATCCCAAAGCCTGCTGTCTATACCCGCATGTATTGGGCAGAGAGCAAGGAAAAAAACCTATAGGACAAATATTGTACCCATCTCAAGGCATGTTATGCTGAGCTGATATTGATACACTGTAAGATCTTGGCATGTGACAAGGAGAGAAATAGTTAAAGTTTGTTTTAGTCAGTGCTATGACGAAAGATCCAGTCTTAATGTGTTTTAGATTTTGTCAACAAAGGAATCCCACTGATAAGGCCCTTATCAGAGTATATATATTGGTGTAGTAAGGTGTGGTAAAGGCAGAACAAAAAAGGAAAACCAAAACTGTTAGGTGTGGCCTCCCCATATTCCAACCACTTCAACCGCATGGTCTTTAAGTCATTCTCAATCTGGTCCCCAACCTGAGACCAGTTTGCTTTGGGAGACCCTAGGAGGAGCTATAGTATGTGTTTCTGTGATTTGGGTAAATTGGTAATTTCATGTTAAATCTTTATTTGTAAATACCAACAGTGGTATTTGTGGAAAGCCTGTTTCATCACCAAGCCTCTTTCCACCAAATGCATGCAGAAGGCATTTCCTCACACAGCTGGACAAGCAATTAATACTGAGAAACATGTCCAGACACTTGATGATAACAACCCCATCCAATGCAAGTCTCATTGCTTAGCAAAAAGCAGGAAATGTAATCAATGGACAGACTCGGGCTTGTGGATAAGTGCTCTTGGGTTGTATGTGAGGTGAACTGGAGGTGTGCATGAGTAGAGCATGGGGATCATCAGGGGAAAGTCCTGGCCAAAGCTCTTCTTTTCTGTAACCCAAACAGGTTTCTATCTTTCAAATAGATGAAATATGTTTGATTCAGACTTGTGTGTGTTCCTTTTAAGAGCTTGCATGAGTGTAATCCTGTGGAAGACATGTTTACTGTGGAAGTCCCTTTTGCTGTGAGAAACAACTGAAGTGCTCACTGACTACCTTATGTATACTCAGAAGGGATTGTTTGAAATGAATCACATGAAGGAGAGGACTGGACATGTATACAAGATAAAATATAATTACCCTATCACCTAAATATTTTGCTGAGAACTAAATAAATACGCTAGCAAGGAAATGAAACCCGCTTATGGCTTTGGAGGCTCAAAAGAATTTGTGTGAAAAAAAAAAAAAAAAAAAATGCCCATGAATCAGAGTGAACATCTTGGATGGTAAACATTCAAATATTGCATAGTAACCATATTGAACATGTCAAATAGGAAACATAACAGAAAGTGTTCTAGTTTAGGTGGTGACGTACTTTTACACGCATGTGGAAAATCTGCATGTGGAAATATGGAAAATCGCATTATCACATTTTCCAGCAAGTCTGAAAACAAGATAAAAGGTGTAACGATGACGGAGTGCCAGTATCTCTCTCCATCTCCATATGACAGAGCCGGAGTTTAATGTGAAGAACAGCTGTTGTTTGTTGTTGGCAGGGAACTGTTTGGAAAGTTACGGTACATATTGCGTGTGTGTCTGTGCACACTCATCTGTCTTATCTGTACATGATTCTCTCCGTTCAGGATGAATCTGTGCTGACTTGTAATTATGTGACTCTGTGAAACAAAAGAAAGAGATCTAAACAGACACTCAGCGCTCCGGACCGTCTCCTATTGCCAGAGTGTGTTGTCTTTGTGTGTACGACCCACATCTGAACCAGAGTTGACTTCCTTCGGGTTTGGGCTCACAGTGAAACAGACTTTCCTGGAGAAACCATGTGCACACCAGCACGCCTGGGCAGTCTTCATTTGTTTGCAGTGTTTATCAGTCAGTGACAGGGTATGTTTATGTGTATGGTTCCAGTAGGACTTCATGACCCCAGTGCCCTGACCCCCCCCCCGCCACAAACACTCCACCTCCCAGACTCCTCGCCCTGTCTTGTCTGAGAGCGACATCAGAGAATGTTTCTGTTCTCTTCCCTGAGGACTCATTACATTACAAAAAGAGTAGCGCAAAGTTGTAGTTGGAGGTGGGTTGTTGTCACCCCCTTCTAAACAGCAGGCGTACAGTAACACTTGCGTGCCTGGATGGTTACACGGATGATAAAATTCAAAGAGTCCATCAACTCAGGACAACCCTTTAAGTCATGCAAGATCTCTCTTGAGACAAAAAGTGAAGTGCAAATGAAGCGGGAGCCCTTTCTTGTTTGATATAGACAACAGCATTGATTAAAAATATGATCTCCTCAGCAACAGAGATGTCTGGTCTCTCAGAGAGATGTGAGACAGACAACTGAAAAATGCTGCTTAAATGTGTAGACCGTGAAGTAACTGCCTTCTGAAAACATACAGTGAAATGAGAATGTCAGACATTTTCCTTGACTTTAGGCTTTTAAGACTTCGGATGTCATCTCTTCTAATAAAGCTACTGATCATTAACTTCTTTAAACATGATGCTAACCCTTTAACAGTATAAATGGTCTTTATTAAACTGAAAAACAAGATCAAACTTTCAACAAGGTTACAGGGAAACACTGAAGAATTGCTGATAGGTTGATTGATTTCTTCACCAAGTCAACATTAAATTCAGTGCTGGTGCCACACAGCAGCAGAATTATGGTCAGGCTAAATTGTCCTCAAGCCACATCACGGCAGGAAAGTCTGTCGACTTCATCATTCTGTGGAGTTCCCACTGTCTGCAGTGAGAAAGCTGAGTAATGACATGTCACTTAGTGGAGCCACAGCTTAACGCATTTAGAGAAAATGTAAGCACCACTCTGATGATCTATTAATTTATTTACATTTTACATCACTGAAATAAGTGGCTCTGTCAAACTATTTCAAGTACTAACCTTAAAGACAACAGCTCTTCTCTGTAATACTATCACTCAAATCATGTAAGACATACAGTATATTCAATCTAAAACTCAATTTCTACAAGACAAATGATGTGTTATAAACACAAATAATGCGATTCAGGAAACTCTATTAAATGTTAAAAATTCTTCATGCCTGGTTTGCTGCAAATATAGAGCATCTTCCCATCAGGAGTTTTTTGTGTGATCCTCCCATGAGACTGGCTAGGTCTAGACACTCAACATAAGCATCTACACACAGTGACACAATACTCTGTCTCTGCTCTCCAAACTGTCTGTTTTAATTACTGTTTTCCAGCAAGCTGAAATGAAATTACAATGGCAGTATGACTGTCAATAAACATGTCCTTCATACAGGATGACTTCTAAATCTCTACTCAATACTCAACCACCTAAAAATGTCAGTGTTCTCTGGAAGTTGCCCAATGTGCAATGTTTTGCCCATTTCCCATTACCCTCTGAAAGATGAAGGCAGTTGAGAGATTAAGTTTTGCTATTTCATTAGGGCTGTATAGTAACAGCTGCAGAGCTTTGGAAGACTCAAGTCCCTGCCACACCACAGATCTGGCTCCCTCTGCTGCACTGGGAAACCCAAGCAAACCCAGTCTTACTCTAACTGCTGACCTCAGCAGGCCCCCGGGGACAATACTTTAAATGCAAACAAAGTGAATACTGCTTGTATATTTGAGCCTACACGTCTCAGAATCAGTATCCATATGTGTTGCATAGACTGCATCTGTATGTGATTCTGTGTGTAGAGAGTTCCTTATGCAAATTTAAATCTTCCTTGAAAAAACATGACAGCAGAGCAGAGCGATCTGCTCTGTGATCAGCCAAACTATCAACATAGACAAGACTATTTAAATCGGATGTCTCCAGTTTGTTATTCATCATTAGTGATTATATGCGCTGCTGTGAGTTGACGACAAATGAAAAAATTACATTGTGGTTGCATGGTACTTGCTTTGAATGTCTCTATGGAGAATACAAATCCATGTCAAAGATGAATAGTTGACTGTCTCCTAGAGGATTTTGGTAAATGTGACTCCACTGGTTGCGTATTGATGAATGCAGTGGTCTTTGCTGCCAGTTGCAATCAGAGATATTCTGAAAGACAGATGGATCACAGGAATGAAGAAGCCTGTATGGCAGACCTATGTTACAAAGAGAAGGGAGGATAAACTACAGTGTTGAACTGTCGCCATCCACCTTGTCAAGTGGGCTCGTGCATCTCTGGGAACCAGAGTCAAATCTGATTCTACAACCCAACCACATCTGTGCAGTGTTTGTGCATGCCATGCTCAGTGGGCATTCTCCCACCCACTGCAGGCAGCTGTAGCGCTAGCCTAGCCCACATCAGTACTCCTGCACCCCCACATGCTGTGCATGGTTCATATTAGCTCTCCTCCCACCTACCCACACCCTGGGATCCACCGCCTGGCCTGCCTCAGCAGACCAGAGCTCAGTACAGCTATTGGATGGCTGCGAAAGGGATGACTGGCTGAAACGTAGCCAAGTTAAGGCCTTACAGGGCCAGCTCTGTGGGTATCTGACGTGGGGTCACCTCCCCTGTTCGATGTCTTGTAAGAGTGGATCTCCCCAGTAAGCTTTTAGCATCAGATCACCTCCCACACTGGACCTTGGGCAGGCCTTAGAGGCTTTTAACAGGCTCTACTGGTGATATTTG
This sequence comes from Lates calcarifer, assembly GCF_001640805.2. Taxonomy (NCBI): domain Eukaryota; kingdom Metazoa; phylum Chordata; class Actinopteri; family Centropomidae; genus Lates; species Lates calcarifer. Next base: position 18,440,174 of record NC_066853.1, on the reverse strand, counting down.
AGGTCTTTTGGGTTTATTGGAGGTTACTTCATTAGTGTGCGCTGATGGCGAATCATGTGAGGGTCAATCATCATGTCATGTCATGTCATGTCAAATTTGCAAATGCTACATTTATGCTTCAGTTTAAAGAATTTCCATAAATTATTGTTAAGTTAGCATTTTACCAACACTGTATCCATTGAATTTAAGAGTCAAGCATGTTTGTATTCCACTTCACCGAGGTGTTTACCCTTTGTATTAGATCGCTCAAAACATAATATGAGCCAAAAATACATCTGCAGGACAGTTGATGGCAAAACAATTTTACATCCATTAGAAATATTTAACAGGGGTAAAAGATAGACTCCTCCAACCCACTTGTTTATTTTAAATCCTCTAACCTCCACATATTGGTATGAGGTTGTCATTCAAAATGATTATTCTTCATTTCAAATAACTCAAACTAGCAATTTTCTCTTTGTTTTCTTTCCATTGGCTAACCAGTGGCCAGCGTGCATAAGAAAATAGTGGCAGGCTTGTTTTTCCCATTTGACCTCTGAAAATAAACAAGCTAATGTCTTGAACAGGACCCTCTCAGATGGGTTACTGAGCTGCTTCTGTCATTCCAGGTGGCTAAGGGTTAATGCCACACACACCAATACTCTCACACTTTCAGTGGACTTTTTGTCATGTTTATTTTTCTAACCAAAGCAGGAGTTTCCTTGAGAATTATCCCTGATATTGTGTGAGAAGATTTAGTCAGTGGTGGCAAATGCTGCACATTATGGTGAAGTTCTCCCCAGCTGTGAGCCAACACCAAGATCAGCAACATGTCTGGTATGCAGCCCTTTCCCAGAACCCCCTACTAACTTTTCCACTCCTTCTCAAAATTAAGTTGCAAAAGGTTTTAAGTGTATTTTTTTGTTTTTATTTCATTCTCCCACAGCATATTTCAAAAAGAGCTACAATCCAAATTCTCTCAGTTTACCTGTTGGGATCATGGCTCAAAGCAAACACTAACTGGGATAGTACATACCAGAGAGCCTTTAAAACACCTTGTTGTTGTTTTCAACATGTTGAAGTCACATGTATAGTGGCTATATGTGTGTATCTACCTTACTTATTTGACTTCAACACCTTTCTGTCATCATTTTTTGCAATAATCTGTACTTGATTAACCTATACAGATAGTTTAAAAGCTGAAAAACAGTATTGTATGTCTGATCTTGAATGCAGCTCCCACTTCATGCAGCTCTAAGTTTTTTCTTTCATTACACAATATCTCTCCTCTCTGCTCATTTAGCCTTTTCTGGAACCCCTTTTTCCTTAAATGGTTTGATGCTTAATCACTTCCAGATGCGAGGTCCAGATGAAAGACAGACGCTTCAGTTTTAGAGGAAAGTCTAATGAAAGTTTTAAAAAATGTGGGCCACCTAACCTCTAATAACTGAAGTTTGTCACAACTCCTAAACTGCAAACTACAAAGAGTTCCTGCGTACCCTATATTGCATATCTATATCTATATATATATATCTATCTATATATATATATATATATATATATATATATATATATATATATATATTTGTGGTGTTTTTGGAGCCCTGAGGTTCAGAAACACCTCGAGGGAAGTCTGAACTCAAAAATGAAGAGATATATTTTCTTTCTTTTGTTATGTTGTTGGATTCAGCCTTTATTTACACCATATATAGACCTAGTGGCAGGGTGCTTGCTTATTAGGGTAAATTTATGGTAATGAATGCCAAGCTGTGACTTGATTAGGGATTGAGTTTTGAGTCTTGAGCTGGAAAGTTTAACCGTAATGCCACTTAACGGGTGGAGTTCTTGACAGTATTAGTCAACAAAAGTGCATTTGTTCCAAAGCATTAGCATTAGCTGGTCATTTGAACAATTATCTTTTTATTATAATGAATTAGTTTTACAGGTATTTACCTGGAGTGTGGTTTTCAGGTGATAACAGTGGGGATGTACAAGTAATCCTGCAAGACACAGCACTTAAGGAAGAGCCCATCACAGCTCTCCAAGACAGTGTCCTTTTCAGATCAACAGAATAAAATACCTCTTATATTGTCATGACATTCATGATTGTAAAAGACAACAGAGTTTTCCAAAAATAGACAATCAAATTTCGTGAGTGAGAACAAGACTTGTTTTTTGGAAGAGGACCTTCCAGAGCTACCTTTGGTAACAAAACATTTTTATAATTCTGGCTTGATATTCTTTAATTGCATGTTGTGTTACATTTAATTCAATGCAGCGATCTTCTACCCGCTTCAAACACAGAAACTCTGTCATAATGTTTTGACTCACTTTTTTCCAGCAGTGTAGTAGTTATGGTGACTGATGTGTGAGAGGGAAGGAAAAAGACAGAAACCTTATCCTGTCCCGTGTCTGCACTCTTGCACTGAGTGTCACTATATCCCTGTCTGCTATATTACCTCCCCTCTGTTCCTCTGCCAGATATGTGGACCTTACACCACACTAACCCGCTGCTCTTAACCCAGGTCCTCCACATTTATGTCAGCGTACTACACACCCAGAGAAAGATGAAAAGCTGCAGTTCATGGAACCATTGTTGATTTAGAAACCAATGCTTCTTTGTCTGCTCGTGTCAGAAATGAGTTTCTTTTCTGCCTTAAAAGAGCTGAGGCAGTCCCATTCCAAGAAGCTGGGACAGTAGGACCTGCTGGGACCAGAAATCTGGCAAAAATGGCAGCTTTCTTGTTACAGACATTTCAAAAGATGCATTTTTTTTTCCAAAAGCAGCCAAAAGTTATTTAGACTGAACAAATGAGTTATATCAAGGCCATATAATTCAGGAAAATTTACTGTAAAATCTGTTGTCATGTTTGTCCTTCAGCACATGTGTAATAGATTTCATTAGTGTTAATCTACAGTTCTGGTCTGGTCAGACCATTAGCCGTGCAACAGTTGGAACCCATTTCCATAGTGAAAGGACAGTTCTGGATGATATGATTTGGCAACTGGCGCATAACTGTATATTTTTGGAGAAATCAGTGTGATTAAGATGGTTACTGACCTTGACAGTTATATGGTGTTTCACAGGGATACCCCAATACAGCAGATGTATTTTAATGGACATCTGGACAGAGAAAGTACTTGACGAATCTGGAATACATTGTGCATATGAAGTCATGCAGGGATACTGAAGCAGGTTTTGTGAATTTGAATGGCTAATAACGAATACAATTCTATACAAGTGTTTGTTCTGTAATCATAAAGAATGTGTGGCTGTGGTAATGCCAGTGTAATGTTGCTGAGGCTTTTTACAACAGAAATTATGCAAAGGATAATTGAGAGCTGATGTAAAATTTTCATTCAAAGGAGTCATGCTTGAATTGCTGTATTTGAGTGTTTCCTGTGAATCGAATTTATTTGGCAGGCCACACACAGAGATTTGCTCCCAACCAAAAGGATTTTTTCCCAGCACCGGTTATAGCATGGTGGTGTCTGTGTATTAGTCTATCCAACCCTTCCAACACTTTGGCCTTTTTGTGATTCCTTCAGGTCAACATTTTGCTTTTTCCAACACTGGCACATGATCAAGGTGTCTTGGGAACAGTTGGAACTAGATATCCATTAAATTCACTCTGAATATTAATGTTCCCCGCAGGGTGAATCCTAATGTTTTTGTTGACCTCCCTGACCTTTCCTGTAGTACCATCAAGCCAATATTTCAATTTGTAGACAAGAAAGGTCAAAATCTATCAGACAGATTGCAATGAAGTAGATTTTAATCAACTCATGATCTTTCCCTAGTGCCACAGACTTATCATTTTCACCATAAACTTTTATTAGAGCCTCATTTCTAAAGTTAAACTAGCATGCAGCTGACAGTGAGACAGTCACTTTGCCATGCAAGCCACTTCTCCTTTACATAGGCAAAGATATTCCTGGCCATTTTAAATCAGTTGTTGTTCTGGAAGAATACACAGCATACCATATCTGACAGCACAGTATAGTGTAGCATAGCATAGTCTTTTCAGCCAGGTAATAGCGCCATAGGGAGACCACAGTATCTGCTTCAGGTTTGGCTTTATTGTTCTATGTAGACTTTCTTTTTTTTTTGTAACATATGAAGACTAGCTGAGGAACACAAAAGGGCAGCTGGGATGATCCTTGAACATTTTTCATTCTGTTTTAGCTGGAACGTCTTTTGAAATTTCATGACTTTTATCACACTTCCACAAAACAGCCTGACATCACAGGCCACAGTTTGGCAGTATTTAATGTCACCATTACGCAGACCTTACACATGTCTTAAACTATGCAGCGAAGATTTCAGCTTTTTGTCTCCTGAATAACCAAAATCTTTCACATATGGTTGGTCGGAATCCAGACAATACTGTCTGTGCTGCAAATGTTTGGAGTTTTGATATATTCGTCAACAATGTGTGGGCTTCTTCCTTCCACCGGGTCGGTGTGGTTTCTGCCCAGGTCTTTCGTGTGGTGGCTGACGTGTCGCAAAGTCAAAGTGACCTGACTATCTGCTACTTTAGCAAGTACTGAAAGAGGCCTTTAGGAGGTCTCCGCCTCGCTCTCCTCATCTCTGCTCTCCTTAGAAGTGATGCCAGGACAATAGAGGGAGAGGAGTGTGCACGGCTTCACACCAGCTGTGAAAGCTCAAAGCCGTTCTCAGTCCAGATCTCTGCAACTCGCCCCCTCGTATGATTTCTTTGAGCCTACGCTTTCCTCTTTGCCTTTACTGTCTTTTAATGATCGCCATGTCACTTCAACAGTCTATCACATGCTGCCTGTAATTGCCCTGCCCTTGTGGAAGTCCTGCTATTACAGGCTTAATTGGTCATGTCTGTGAAACTGTCATCAAAATTATGCTTCATATTTATTTTTTGGAATTATAGAATTAATCTGGAAAGTTTCCACTTTTGGGGAAAAGACATGAGGCTGGGCTCAATATTGCTGTAACAAGACAGACAGACAGATTGACATAAACTATAGCATTACTGCAGTTTAAGCTGGTTATCAGAAATATGGCAGCTGAAATCTCTCAAGCGGGTGGAATTTTTCAACCCTCTCACCTTTAATAAGTCTCCATCATTCAATAAACAAGGCTCTCTTTATTCCAGATCCCCAGGGATGGAAACTTGTTCCTGTCCAACATCCACACTGATCTCTGTAACTTAAGCACTTCTTTAAACCCATTTCAGCTGCCCGGCCAACTGGCCAAGGTGTCAAATAAGGTGTTTTAAATCAGGGCACTCTCAAAGTAAGATAAAAGCAGATTCAGTCATAAATTTGAGCTTAAGAGATTTAGAAATATCATCCAATATTTTCTGAACATTTCTTTATGCCACAAAGTTGCAGAGTTTAATTTGGGCCAGAGTCACAGTAGCCACTTACTGCATACTCATCTGTGCCTGGTTTGTTTGCAAAGAGTTCCCAGTGAATACAAAGGAGATTTTGGTGTAATCGGAGTGCAGAATTAACTCGGTCTCGCTCTTTTGCTCCACAGGCATCCCAAGACTATGATGAGCAATGACTTTATCCCCAGTGTTTGTACGTTTCTGTCTTTGCTTACGCATCTAAGGTACACTCAAAGGACGTGCACGCGCAGAGTTTGATTGATGTGTGTGATAATTTCCCAGTTGGCAAACATTTACATGCGCACTCCGTCATTTGTGGCCTATTTAGATTGGCAGTGGTGCAGTCCTGATTGGCTGGTTTCACTGAGGACTACGTGAGACGGATTTGTTTGACTGGGCACTCAAAAATACGGGGAGCGTGATTAAAAACTACATCGCCTTCATTTCACCCCTTGCTGGCCTCAATGGTTTCGGCTCGACATCATTCATTTACTTACAGGTTTTTGCACTAGTTCTTTCCATGGTGGAGCTTTTTTGCATGGCTGCACAATGAAGATGAGGAGAGGAGCAGTAGCTTGGTCAAGTAAGGTCACGCTGACGTACGTGTGTTTGCATTATCAACAAAAACTTAAGAACTGGAAGGCTACAGTGGTAAATCATATATGAGAATTGCAGTTCTAAAATTCAACTCTAAAAATAGAAACCACCCAAATCCTGGGCTTATTCTTTTCCAGGCCTGGCTCTCGCTCTCAGACCACAGAGTGAGGACATTAGATGGGCCAGAACACTGGAGCATCCAAAAGCCTCAGGATCATTATTCCATTTGAACATATTATACATAAACATACAAAGGCATGTTCTCTCCTGTGAATCCAGTTCTGTTGATTGGACAGCCAGTCCGTCAGAAAGTCTCCTCTGGAAGGCTCCTGGAATCTGATGGGAGAACCACAAAGTGCCCCAGTTATCTTTGGATTCCCCCAGCTTGTTTTACTGAAGGCTCGGCCAAACGTTGCCTTTCCCCTGCTGATAAGACAGCTCCCATCATGCCTCACTCAAAACATGGAGTGTAGGGAGAATACTGCTGGCTGCTGCAGATGATCTAAGATTACTCTTGCGTTTGAACTTTTAATCCAATAAAAATACAGTTTGCGTAGTACCTATACATTGGTGGAAAGAGTAAAAAGTCAGTGGGAAACAGAGAGAGAGGCCCTCTGTATCCATGTCACGATGGCTACGACAAAGTGGTAAATGGTATTTTTCTCCCCCCTGCAGGGCAGAGAAATCCTTCTTATGACTGGCACAGTGTAAATTACTTTTATAGTTACAAATATTTCCTTTTTTTTATTCACTATATGCCTATGTAGATGAGGTTGTTGCCATAATCTACTCACTGCCTGTGTGTACATATGTTAATAAAAAGATTAGACAGAGAAAATTTGAAAGGGAATCAAAGAAGTGTACAAGTATATAGCAAAAGTATTGAGACAAATGATGGATGACTCCTTGCTGTGACACTGTGGCTGAACTGCAGCATTACGCAACATCTCAGGCAAGTTTCAGTCTCTATTCAAGACTGAGAATCTTGTTTCATCTGTTAAGATTTACACTCACTGTGTTATTGATTTATCCTAATCTTATTTTTAAAAGACTTTTATGGCAGAAACGTTGGTGCCAGAGGCCACATTATGTTGGGTTATTCTCATTTCTCAGGGTTCTTGGTTTGTGGTCTGGCTAATTGTCCCTTTCGTTTTTCATTTGCATATGGTCTCAAATGTCATTTCATATGGGTGGCTGGCAAATTATAATCTCCTGGACAGACAAGCCTCTCCGTTCCAGCAAGATGACACTGATACGCTGCTATTAACCTATAAATGAGAGTGGAAGTGAAATCGCAGTCTCTGCAGATTCCAGAAGAGACTGATTGCTTCAGGCATTCTACTTACAGTGGTTAGGATTTATGCAAATGTGATTGTGTGGTTTATTATCGTACAGTACATTCCCCCAAAAAAGTCATACACTTAACTCATGGAGCATATCGTTCTCAGGTTTTCAGACCACATCTGGCTCCAAATATCCTTACCACTTTGCTCACTGGAGCACTGGGAGAAGTGTAATTATTAAAGCACTGGATCCTTCTCATGTAAATTAATTTCACGGCGTGCACATCACTCAATCCCCTGTCTCTGGTGAACTTGTTCTTCACAGAAGAGCTTAGTATCTCTGCAGCACACGCTGTGCCACTGCACTTTGCTCAAGTTGGAACTTTTTAAAGGCACAGGGAACCCTCAGTGCAATGTGTTCAATCTGAACGCAACAATAAGTTTTACTGTGTATCATTATAGATTCATAGAGTGAAAAGAGCTCCAACTCCCACCCCACCAAAAGTAACTTTCATTTTCTCTCTGTTTTTTTTTCATATTTTTCCCTCCATTTTTCAAGGTTTCATATCATAAATATAAATGTAGGCTTTCTACATCAGATTTTTTCTGTACTGAATGTGGTTGTACTTTGTAAAAAAGTTTTTTTATGGATGGTTGTGGCTAAAATGGAAAGCAACTATAAGTCTCCTCAAATAGCCTGTATGTTCAATGGGTCAGTCACAAGAGAGAGGAAATATTTTCCTATTGTGAAATGTTTGTAGCATATCTACCAGGTTTTTAAAGTTTTTGTTTGTTTGTTTGTTTTACAAACCCAGTTATTCATGGTCCTTCAATGCTCCTTGAACTTTACCTCCAGCCGACACTCATCAAATCAAATGTGAAGAAAGCAAGCACATAAAGCCGTGGGGTTGTTATAAATAACTTGTCCCCCTGCAAAATGATAAAATATTACAGTAAACTGCAGCCTCTGTGCATGAAAAGACGGAGTAGGTTTCTTGTATTGCTCTTGGTTTCCCCTTTCCTCATGTGGTTTATTATTCTTCTCTTTGGCTTGCATCTCTGCCAGCTTTACAACTCCCTCACTCCTACACACCACTCACCCTCTGTTAGGAGTTACAGTCAAGAGTGTGGGGCATGCTCTCAGCTGAGTCCCCCGTCTGCCATCTGCTCAGGAAAGAGTTGGAGCCTGAATTTCCACAGCCAAAGCTTCATCACCTCGAATGAATGATTTCCATCTTCTCACACTCATACCAACGCCATCAAAAAAAGTCGGCTTTTGATGATAAGCATGGCTTGCCGTATTTTTCTTGGCAATGTTCCTGATGACTACTCCGTTTTACGCAGAGGAGGTTCCCTGCTGCTGAGTGCTGGTGCACCAGAGCATGATTTGAGCTTCTATTTTCCTCCAATTAGTGTTTTCCTAAAAAGATCCATTTATAAAAGATGGGAGGAAGGAGAATTCTAATCAACTTGTGAGGTTTAATCCTACTGTAATCTCTCGCAAACTGCGATCCAGAGCCAACACTTGCAAACAATTACACTGCTGGTACCTAGGGGCCCAATCTGATTGGTCTGTTTGCCTTGCACTGTCTTGGGAGATCCTGTAGTAATTGAGTCGGCTCCCTGGCTGATGGCTTGTGAGCCGCTTTTACAGCTCCAGCAGTTCCAGCCCTCTGTAGATGTGCGGTGTTATTAAAACCAGACCACAAGCGGGACATTACATTAGGGTATAATGCGCTGCACTGAGGCATACTGTGTGGTATCCCACTGTTCCCCAGCCGTCCCTGTCACTGTCCTTTGCAGACAGACGCCACTCCTGAAGCAGGCAGTTTTCCCTGCTGGCAGCTCTCCCAGAGCCTGTAGAAGTCATCCTCATTCCCGCCAACCCCTTTCATTCCCTCAGAGCCCCTTTCTGCCAAAGGGCCTGTTTGGCTCATGCTCTGGCTCAGATAAACAACAAAGAATGGGTCCAAAGATGCTTTCACAAGGCACCTGGTATGGTGCTCTTGTTTTCAGTTTGTGGATTGCCATTAGTCTTACATCCCTCTAATAGAATTTAGATTTGATGTGCTGTGGCTTTAGAGTCATATTATTAATGAATGTGGAAACTGCTGAGTTTATCCAGTGAGATATTTCCCTTCCAACTTGATAAATTTTAATTTTAATGCACAATGTTGGAATGTTCAACTAACAGCATGTTTTCTTCTCTCTAGGTGACTGCAACAGATGCAGACGGCGGCTCTTTTGGCTCCATTACCTACTCCCTTGGCTCTGGCATTAACAGCGCTGTTCCCTCTCAGTTCACCATTGGCAAGGAGACGGGCCAAATCTGCACTAGTGCTTTACTAGACAGAGATCAAGGGCCAGCCAGCTTCGACTTTACTGTTACTGCAGTGGATGGGGTGAGCCACCACATTTTGAAATCATGCTTAATATGAATCTATTGAGCCACAGAGTAATCCTATAAACACAGCAGCCATGCTTTTCATACTGACAGGAGAGCAAAGACGTGGCCAACTGTGCAGAAAAACTTTGATTTGAGCAGCCAAGTAAAAAGTGAAAGCTTGAATGGTTCTCCATGGCAGGCTTACTCAAACGCTAGTATAGCATCCTGTTCACTTTACACCAGATAATGCTTAAAAAATAAGAAGGTTAAAAATGAAACAAAATTACTGTGGTCATGTTAAAGCAATCAGATGGAGAAATGCCTCAACTGTCAGGCAGTAATATTTTAACAAGTTGGACTGCCGCCTCCCTACTTCTTGCCACCTGGTCCAAATGAAAAGCCTGCACTGTATTTTCTGAAAATGAAAAGCCTATGAAACAGATTGTTTGGTTGAGGCGAGCCCTCTCACCCTCCTCGGGTCATGACATATTGCTCCTTCCCGAGGGAAACTATCAATCTGTATCCCAGCACGAACCTGCTGGGACTATATTTTAGAGGGTATGCTATACATCGAAATTTTAACAGGGTTTACTGCTGGTTTTTACTAGCACCATTAATGTGGCCCAAATCCTGCTTTCAGGTGTGTGTTTTTTTTTCTGTTCATGATTTAGTGTATGTGAAGGTATAACAAAAGAGCTTTTTGTTTCCTCTGCAGGGTGGACTGAGTTCAGTAGCCTACGTGAAGGTAGATCTGGTCGACATTAATGATAACAGACCCGCGTTCTACCCTGTGAACTATGCTGTTAGTTTGAGCACGCAGAGCGCCCCTGGGACATCTGTTGTCAGAGTGATGGCCTATGACCCAGACTCAGGCGAGAATGGCAGAATTACATACAAAACAGTGCCTGGAGGGGCCTCCCCGTACTTTACACTCAACAAAGACACAGGTTGGCATGAGTACTTTTCCTGTTCCTGCGTACACTTAAATATATTTTTAAGTCATTTATTTTGTCCGACATCTTCCTGCATGTGTAAAAAAAACTGCCTGTTTGAACCTTTTTGCAGGTGTAATCTCCCTATCTCGGTCTGTCTACGGGAAGGCCAACTCGGTCATTCCCATGGTTATCTCTGCTCAGGACGGTGGCGGCCTGGTTGCCCTCGTAAATGCCAGAGTGAACATTAGTGTGGTGGCGGGGCTGGTGGCGCCACCTGTGTTTGAACAGGCTCAGTACTACTTCACTGTATCAGAGGACGCCCTGCGGGGAACAGTCGTAGGCATTGTCCAGGCCAGCAGTAAGTCAGGTGGGGACTAAAGATGCAGATACACAAGCTCTCTCTTAGTATTTATGTAACTCACTCACTCACTCACTCAGCCCATATTGAGTAACTCAGTATACATTTATCAGTCACACTGGATCATGCTGAAAAGAGTTTCTTTTCTACTCACTGTACCACTTGTACAAATAGGCACTGAGCCACAATACACACCGAACTCTGAAATAGCATCAATCAAAAATTCCATTTCACATATTTGTTTGCGCAGTCATTTTCTGAATTTTTTGAGCTGTTACAGTCATGAAAATTGAAAAATTACATCTATACTCTGTGCTTTTAGTGCAGCCTCCTGGGCAGTGGTGACATGTCTGGTATTTGTCACCCTCTTTTCAGGCACCTCTAAAGATATCTCCTACACCATCAGCTCTGGGGACCCCGCAGGCTACTTTACTGTGGATCCTGAGACTGGGGCCCTGAGGACCAGTCTGCCCTTGGATCATGAAGCCCAGTCGGCTCTTGATTTGGAGGTGCAGGCCCGCAGTGGCAACCCCCCTGCCTTTGGCCAGACACGTGTCCACATTACCATCGCAGACATCAACGATAACCCGCCTGTTTTTCTGCCCTCATCATCGGAGTCCCTGCTGCTGCCAGAGCATACAGAAATGGGCACAGTGGTGTATCGGGTCCAAGCTGAGGACAGAGACTCAGGAGTCAATGGACAACTCTCCTTCGACCTTTCTTCCCCAAGTGGAATCCAGAGGATCTTCAGCATAGAACGCAGCAGTGGAGATATCCGATTGGTTGGGAGCCTCAACTTTGAAAACAGCCCCCGATATGACCTCCAGGTGATTGCCAAGGATAGTGGAGTACCCCAGCTTAGCGCCACCTTCATGCTTGTGGTTCACGTCCAGGCAGAGAATGACCAGGGGCCTGTGTTTGATACCCTCACATACCGTGTGGAATTAAAGGAAGGAACTCCGATAAACACGCGCTTCCTGCAAGTCAGAGCTCTGAACAGAGAGACCCCTGGCTCAGGTCACTTTAGTCCCCTGGCGTATCACCTGCGTCCAGACGGAGACGCTGCAGGGTTCGGCATCGCTGCAGACAGCGGCTGGCTGTTTGTGAAGAGCGCCCTAGACAGGGAAGTCAAGGACATGTATCTTCTAACAGTGCTGGCCAGTGCAGGTCACGGACAGTTAAAGAAGACAGGCAGTGCCACAGTACGGATATCGGTGACTGATGAGAATGACAACTCTCCCCGGCTCACACAGGAGAGGGTCTTCATGGCTGTGAGAGAGAATCTGCCTGCAGGAACAGGCTTTGGTCACGCATCAGCCACAGACCGAGACAGTGGCCCCAACGGACGCCTCAGCTACCGCTTCCTGCACCCTGACCGCCACTTCCAGATAAACTCTCAAACAGGTTAATTGAAATTTTTATGTATTTGTGGTCACAACTGGTTTGTCGGATTGAAGTGTTGAAATAACAATGTGGGTTGCATTGGTTTGCTTTATTAGACAACCTAAGATGCGTCGCATTCTTTTGAAAAAGCTATATGGAAGATGTGGAAGAGAGAGATGCTTAAACAGCTGACTAGTTTTTGTAGCTGACTGTTATGTCATGCTTTAATAAAGCTGCTGTTGACAGAGGAGCTGGCACAAGAAAAGAGAGGCAGCACGGCTAAAATTATTTGTTGAATTTTGGATGTCTTCCAAATAATGTGAAATACTGTCTGACCCAAAATGATAAGTTTTATTACATCTGTTTTTGTTTTGTTTTTTTTGTAGATTGAGCTAAAACCAAACCAGAACAAAATGACTGAGCATGTCATTCCCCTCTACATGAGCTCAAAGATGCTCCATCAATATGAGAAACAAGCTTTCATGATTTAACATGAAACATTTTTTATTCTGTGTCATCGAAAATTGAAATTAAATGTGGAAAAAACTCAATCAGTGTTTAGTCAACTCACCAAGTCATCTCTAAAAGATGAGAGACTACAGTTGCCTCTTCCCCACTGTCATAAATTAGTCAGACGATGGTGACAGCAGCACTAAGCATCTTGCTGGGCTCTAATTGGCCTGCTGAGCCTGTTAGTCTGTGGGTGGAGACTCAGACTCTGATTTGTGATCAGTTTCTGGCTGAGTTGAGAGTCTCTACAGCATCTGCCAACCTCCCAAAATTCCTCTTATTTGTGTGTGAGAGAAAGACTGTGTGTATGCATATACACGAACATCTGCACACTGTGCATGTCTGTTAGTTGTGTGTCACTGATCAAAGCCTGCTGGCTCTCATCATTATTCCAGTGCTCTGGACTGGTGCCTCGGCATAAAATCCCTCTCATCCACCCTCTTCTCTCCCCAGGTGAGATCAGCACAAGGACGACTCTGGACAGAGAGCAGCAGTCTAGTTACCAGCTGGTGGTGGTGGTACAAGACGGAGGTTCGCCCCCTCGTAGTGCCACAGGCACAGCCTTCATCACTGTCCTGGATGACAATGACAACGACCCCACTTTTATCCACAGCCAGTCTGGAAAAAATCTCATCATACAGGTGATGCCATGAGACTAGAAAAACAGATGGGCAGAAAATTAAATGTCTTTCATGTCTTGAGTGATAATCTACCTGGTTTTTTAATCCATAGGTGACAGAGGGTCAGTTTTCAGGGGTTTTACTGGGCACACTGCAAGCCAAAGACCCGGATGAAGGGGAGAATGGCACTGTATTCTACTCTTTGTCAGGTACAGTACCTGCAGGAAGTAATGAGTTCTCTTCTGTACAAAATAATATTGAAAGGTTTATTATATGTATGTAAATGACTACATGTAGTGGTTTAATAAAGTGATAGCACTCAGTGTGTAGTCCTGAAGGGAATAATGCATATCAGAATACTTCTAAGAGTCTTTGATCAGCCAATCAGAAGGAGGTTTTTCTGTTGCTATTTTTCTATTTTATAGTTTTAAATTCTCTTTAGCGTGTTCCAATTTGCTGTTTCAGTATAAAGCACTTTTTAACTGTCTTAAGAAAAAAAGGAAGATTGTCATTGTTATCCATGTGTGTAAATACTGTAAACAAATGACACCATAGTTGAGTCGATTAGTAACTTAGGCCTAAAAATGGCTTTGTTTTAACTCTGACAAAATGCTAGAACTGACTCGCCGGGTTTGTTTATGAAGCCCTCCTGCACACATCATTACCAGTGAAAGTCTGGACTCTCTGTCTCTCCCAGGTCCCAGAGCTGAGCGTTTCTCTTTAAACCCAAACACTGGTGAGCTGCGTTCATCATCTCCCCTCAGCCACTCAGAGCGAGCCGAGTACACTCTGACGGTGACAGCCACTGACAGAGGACTGCCCCCTCGCAGCACCTCCTGCTCCCTCACCATTCAGGTCAGACTTCCACTGGAGCCCAGCCAGCACAAACACCCTCACTACTCACCTATTTAATATCAAAGAATAGACTCTGGGCTGAGAGGATCCATGTCTCTGGGCCCCTCAGACTAGCTGCAGACATATCAGCCGCACTTCTGACAAGCTTCCCTCCCATCCCCTCCCTTTTCTTCCCCTGTGAATTTTCAAAAGGGAAATTTCTATCTGAAATGGAAAAGTGGGTCTGAATCAAATACTCCCAGCTGGCTTGTGATGAGGTCCAGCTGTAGACTGCTCTGATCAAGGTCATACTCAATGACTTCAACACTTTTTTAATACAGTAGCCCTTTTTGCAAAGAGCGGCAGGGCTATACACACACGTAAAACACAGTATTGAAGGTAATTCAGTTAATATTTAATATAGAACAGTAAATGGACACAATGGAAGAACCCTGGAAGGAACAAAGATTTATAGGTTCCAGGAAAATAGAGTTGCCATATAAACAGCTCCATTAAGTGCCAGTTCAGTTTCTCTCCTTTCCAACAACACAAAAAATGAAAGTCATAATTATTAGTTAATTGGATTATACAGTGCAGGGTTGTTCTTTCCCGCTGACGCATTTCTGTAATTTCCTTCAATCATCTTTTCAGACTGATTTACTAAATCCATCGATGATAGGATGGGACTATACCAATTTATTTCTGGAACACTCCTTTGCCATGTAATGTGGAACCAATTTACAGCTTGTCATGTAAGATTTCACAACAAACACTGCATATTTATTGAGTGCCTACTTACTGTGGGAACTGTGCTGTAGGATACATTGCTCCAGTATCCAGATCTCCCCTTCAGCTTACAAAACATTGTCAGTAATGCTGCTGAAAATTTGATCAACAAAGACTCTCCAAATCCCTCTCTCTTTTTACAGCTTAATGCTTAAATTTTCTCAATCCATGCTTTTCTCAAAGAAAATCTTTTATTAAAACAATGTGTCGTGTTACTTATGGAGCTCTTTTCTTACAAAGGAGAGAAGTAATAATGTTGTTGTCTTTGAAGACATTTGAACTGCTCATCAAAGGAAGCGTAAAGCTATACACAGTACAGGAATATGTCCCAGTCCCCTCTCACCATATCCTCCTCTGATTGTGTTACTTTTATCATCTATTATTTTTCTTGGCAGCGACAGAAGTATCAGATTAAGTGTGATTAATGGTAGCAGGCGTGTTATTCAAGTCTGTAAAAACTCTTGTAACTGGTTTAATTTATTCCCAGTGAACACATACAGTACAAGTGGGTGGAGTGGACAAAAATCTGGTTTTGCTTTGCCTAAAATCCATGAAATATTTTCGTTCTTTGTATTGAAATTGTAAACGTAAGTTGCCACTAGGCATCTAAATGAAGCATTGCCTCCACTGTCATGTTGCTTTGTCCTCAAATGCTCATACAATGTTTTTCTTCACTGCAGGTTCTCAGTGTTAACAGACCTACTTCTAAGACCAATTCACTCTCCCTATCTTTCAACTCCGTGGAGGAAGCCAAGCCCGGCTCTGTTATTGGTTCAGTCCGCCTCCGTGACAGAGAAACCCCAGAGGAAGGGGAGGTGACCTATACAGTGGTTGGGGGTACGGACCGAGATGGAACCTTTGTTGTAGACCGTCTGACTGGAGATGTCTACCTGGCTCGCCCCCTCGACTATGAACGGGACGCACGCTACTCCCTGCAGATTGAGGTGGATGACTTCTCTCAGGCCCCTCCCAGCAGCACCCTAGTCCACCTGGGCATTGAGGTAGAGGACAGCAATGATCATGCCCCTCAGTTTCCTGAGGATCCAGTCACCATCGTCATCTCTGAGAGCATGGAGCCTGGCTCCTCTATCTATACTTTTCCAGGCCATAGATAAGGATGGCAGCGGGCCCAATAGTGAGCTGAAGTACTCCATTCTCCACCAGTGGCCAAACAACCCTGGCCTATTAAACCTTGACCCTTCCTCTGGGGTTCTTTCCCTGGGCCAGGAGCTTGACCATGAGGTCACCTCCAACCTGATCCTGGTTGTAAGGGCAACCGACTCTGCCCTCGATGCCAGCCAAAGGCGCTGGGGTTCGGTCACAGCAAGGGTGTATGTAACAGACGAGAACGACAATCCACCAGTGTTCAGCTCGCCAACAACTGTCAGTGTGATGGAAGACCAGCCAGTGGGCTTTGTGGCATTGTATGTTATGGCCAGAGATGCAGACCAAGGGGAGAATGGTAGAGTCACCTACAGCATCCAGTCAGGCAACACCTGGAGGAACATTCAGCCTCAATCCTAACACTGGTGAGTCTGGCCTAGTGCCAACGCAGGAGTCAGTGTGTGCTTTCTGTTGCAAGGCTCAAATTAAGGATGTGGATGTGGATGAGTTTTGTTGCTTGCTTACAAGTTTGTGTTTCACCCATGGCTAACAGTTGGTATTGTTCTCTATCTGTGTATTTCCAGCACCTGCTGGGAATTCCAGCACTTGAATCTTACTATGTCAAGCGAATTCCTTGCTCAAGTTGAAATACTTTCAGTTTAAGTGGACCAGAAAATCTGCATCTGTTCACCCCTGTTTGGGTCGTTTCATGGACTTTTAAAGCTTTTGTACCTCCTCTAAATTTTACTTTGCCTTGCATGCGCACTCACCTTTCCATGTGCTTCCACACAGCCCCCCCACAACACTTGCCAAACCTCCCCCTCCATAAACACACACAAACTTTTCTAATACTCTGCTTACTTCTCAGCACAGCACAACTCTTGCTTCACCTTTCATGACTTATTTCTCTCAGTTGGAGGCCAGACAGACAGAGTAGCCTGCCAAACACACACACACACACACACACATACATGCACAAGCACACACATGCACACACAACCCATCATCTGTTATTGTGGATCTATTCCCATGAAAGACCAAAGAGCCTCCTGCTCGGGCTTCTGGGAACCATTAGAGAGGGGATCGGTTACGCGTGTTTATGTGTACGCACGTGTGTCTGCGTGTGTGTAGGCATGCACATATGTGTCTGTGTGCTTGCATGAGACTCTGTCACTTAGTCAACACTGACCTTGGGCTATTTGGTCCTATGGGCTTTGTTGTGGTGTTTGAGACACGTGTCGATGTTGGCTCCACCTTCCCCTTCAAGTCGCCAACCAGGATGCCCCCTGGAGCAGCTCGGGGATGGAAACATTCAGGGGCTGTCATGCATGTCACTTCTGCTTCAGCCCAGTATGTGCACTCATCTTGAAGTGTTTTCATGCACACTGGTTATTTGTTAGAATCATGACAGAGTTAATCCTCTGAGCACCTGGTTTGCTCCTGTTTTGAGGTCAGTGGCCAGAGACCTGGGACGATCTCTACGTACTCTGTTTTCATTACTTTGGCATCACAGTTAACCACAATAGAGAGAGCTATCAAGCTATTATTAGGAGTCTATAAAGTCACTGAGTGAGACACATTGTCATCACTCATTGTCAGATAGGTGGTCATTAATTTCACTTTTGGAGCAAAGGGAGAATGCACTGGTGATATGGTGAGCTGCCTCTCTGCAAAAGACAACACCATTCTGGGATTAACACATCAAATCTTGATAAATGACTTCTGCATGTAAGGCAAGAAAGATGTGTTTGTTGTCTGAGCAACCTCAGCTAACCCTCATACGGCAGTCCAAAGTGTTGGCGCCACAAACCCCACATAGGCTTAAGATGTTGGAATTGAAAACATCCAAAATAAAAACTTTCCCCTGTTTCCCACTGTTTTTTCTCTTCCCATGTGTTATCAGTGACCAGGGATACTACAGGATCACAGAGGAGTCAAATTTGGTGAAAATATTCCAGCCTGTAACTCCTACCAGATTAAAGGCTTAGGGGCAAGTTATCTCAGTCCTAGCAAGATACAAAGCAAAAAACACCCCCCAAAAAAGTTAAAACCAAAACAGCCCTGGCCCCCTCTTTCTTTAACAGTTGCAGCTCATTTTAAAGCATGAAATTGAAATTGAATCAATGCAAGCTCTACCCTCTTAGGGAAGGATAATGAAAAGGCAAGGGTGCCCCTAATTTCTACGGAGCACGGCAGGCCTGGCTGTTGCGTGTCTAGAGTGTGTGTTTACTGCTTCTCTCTCGATGGCTGCGGCATTCTCCAATGGAAAATCTCGTAAACTGTGGCCAGACCATTGGGCTGTTACAGCAGTGGTGGTGGTAGCACTCAGGTAGGCAAAGCTGTGTGTGTGGAGGAGATTAGCTCTGATTTGGCCCTCACACGGCAACTTTTCACACTTGTTTTTGAATCACTTGACTACACACAGCCGTGGAAAGTGGCATGTTTTATTGCCTTTGATAGCATGCTTTCATACTGTAGTTGTCGTGTGTAACTGCCTCTGGGAAACAGGCTGTAATAAAGTATACTCACCCACACACACACAAACACACACACGCATGCACACGCACAGGAAATCTCTCCTCACATTTCACCTCTGATTCATCTCTCTACAGGCTCTCTGTCTATTTTCAAACCTTTGGACCGTGAGGAGCAGGACATCTTTAACCTCACAATAATCGCTGAGGATCATGGGATACCCCAGCACTCGTCGAGCCAGCTGCTGTGTGTCCATGTGATTGATGTTAATGATGAGGTGCCCTGGTTTGAGGAGAGCCAGTACGAAGCCCAGATTTCTGAGAACCAGCCTTCAGGAACTAGTGTGTTGACAGTGTCAGCCTCTGATCTGGACCAAGGTGAGGCATGCAATGAGTACTCACTTAGTTACTGTAGCTTTGGTTCACGTAATCCTGTTTTTTAATCAACAGCATTTTCCCACTGATTATAACTACATGTTGAAATATAAACATAGAAATGCTGATTATACACCCTGTAGTTACATGTAACCTAAAGACTTTTCAACCAAATTTAGTCTGGTTTTAACCAAGAGCCGTAGACATCTTTTGAACTGCAGAGTGCCTAAATCATCCTGTTGTGTGTGGATTGTATGTTAACAGATACCAAATTGTGCTGCTTCAGCAATTAAGTCAAAATGTCTGTAATTATTCTCAGCCTTCATGTGCTGAGTATGTGTTCACATTTCAAACATTAACAGTTGTTTTTAATTGAGGACTACACAGGAGAATGGGGGAGGGAGTACATAAAGGGTGCATTCCCCTGGACTTAGTCAGAAGCACATAAAACAGAAGGATTATAAACTTTCTCTCCAAAAGCAATTAGTGAAGTAAACAGGTGAGGTTGCCAGACTGCTTTCTCTTAGCACGCAATCTGGCATCCAGACACCTGAGGGAGGGCTGTCACTGCCAAATGCTTAGACAGCAAAACTAATGACAAACAAACAAATAAGTATACAAGCTATTAGCAAGAGAAATCCAAATACCTTATTAATGCTGTTTTTTGTCAAGTACTTACAAATCATTTTGAGCTTTGGTAACATTTTGTTTTTGATTAACATTTCTTACAATTCACTTTTGAATGAAAGCATAGTCACAGTGTGCGTTTCGCCATAGGAACCAATGGGCAGGTGACATATGGTGGTATCTCAGAGGAGGGTTTCCGCATCAACCCAGTGACAGGTGTTATAACAACCACTAAGTCACTGGACCGGGAGCTCCAGGAATACTACACTGTGACAGGTACTACCCTCTGATTGCCCTACATTATGATAGATGAAATGTGACTGCTTTGAGATACATAATATAATAGATTATTTTCTGATTTATTATATGAAATCATCATTAATACTCTTGTGTGTTTTTTCCTCTGTTTTGACAGTTTATGCAAAAGATGGAGGCCTTCCACCCAACTATGCCAAAGCGACTGTGAGAATCCAAGTGCTTGATGAGAATGACAACGTCCCTGTCTTTGGACGTCTCTACTATAGCATAGAGGTGCCTGAAAACCTGGAAGCATTGCCTCTGTTCACCCTCAGAGCCACTGACCCAGATGCAGGAGACAGTGGAGAGACAAACTACAGAATTACTGGTGAGAATTTGTTTTGATATACCATTCATTTTTTTAAACAGTCAGCTCAACTTCTACCATTTTATATTTTTATAACTCAGGGCAGTGATGTTGCAAACTCAGAGAGCCATTTGCAATTACTTTCCTTGCAGCTGGAGATCCTTCTGGAGACTTCCGTTTGGATAGGCGGTCAGGTGTGCTCTCCACTTCAAGGCCTCTGGATCGGGAGAAGAGGGCTGGGTACACACTAACAGTCACAGCTCAGGACCAGGGGATCCCTCCCCTGAGCAGCACCGCTACTGTGGAGGTTACTGTTCTGGACATTAATGACCACAGCCCCCAGTTTCAGAGCAGCAGCTACACTGCAGACATTTCTGAAGATGTTCCCATTGGCTCACTGGTCCTGGAGGTGAAAGCTGTTGATCTGGACCAGGGCCTCAACAGTCAGGTGCTATACTTTCTGAGCCATGGCTCCCAGGGCATGTTCATCATAGATCAGAACACAGGCCGCATTATCACAGCAGCTCCCTTAGATAGAGAGAGAACAGCCTCTTACACCTTTGAGGTGTGTGCCACTGACTCATCCCCAGCAAACCCACGTAACACCACCGCTCAGGTGACTGTCTACATTCAAGATGTGAACGACAATGCTCCTTTCTTCATTCAGGACCCACTTATCGTGAACATCTCTGCCAGCGGTGTGTCTAGTCGCCGAGTGCTGGCAACAATGAGGGCAGAGGACAAGGACTTTGGAGCTAATGGCTCTGTTTTTTATCGTTTTGCCAGCCCTGTAAGGGGCTTCACCATTAACTCGCTGACAGGAGACATCCAGGCCACAGAGAAGATGCAGACTCTGACCCAAAGCCAGAGGACTTTGATAGTTCAGGCCATGGATCAGGGCAACCCAGCTCAATCTTCCCTTGGGGTGGTTATCATTTATATTAAGGAACAGAGCTACAGGGGGATTCGCTTCTCTCGCACAGCCAGAGATGTCAGTCTGCAAGAAAACGCTGCTAAAGGTTTGTGCAATAAATTATTTAAACTTTTTTTTTTTTACGTAGCAATCTGTTAAAGTATAATGGAAATAAAAAAGCAGAGGTAAAATGTTTCATCATATCATGTTTTTCACCTTATAGGCACAGTAGTAACGCAGACTCAGGCCCAGTACCCTGATGGCTCTCAAACTGGTATCAGCTACAGTATTTTCAGCGGAAACAGAATGCAGTCTTTTGGAATTAACTCTATTACTGGTAAGCTGCAGCGATAGCAGCATACACTACAAAACAGTGTTTTCCAAATACACAGTGACTCAATGTTATTGTTGTGAATTAGGTGAAATATGGGTCCAGAAATCTGAAGGACTAGACTTTGAGGAGACTCCGAAACTCCGCCTTGTGGTGAAAGCTGAGACGGCATCCTCCAGCTCCTACATGGCTGTCAACTTAATCCTGCAGGACGTCAATGACAACTTGCCACGCTTCCAGCTCCAGAACTATGTAGCCTACATTAGAGAGGCACAGGGCTACGATTTTCCCATTATCCAGGTGCAGTAGCCTGTTCTCCCCCATCACGTTTATTATGGTTGGCTGTTGTTTAAGTGTGAAGTTGTAGAATAGAAAAGCACTCAAGCTTCAGAAATCTGGATAGCTTCAGCGCTGGAGAGAAATGACTCTGTTCATTTGCCTGTGTTCTCAGTGTCCCAGCTGAATATATAGAATCATTTGTGTCACGAAGCCAGATCCATATAACCCATTTTTATGAACTCTTGACTTCCAAGTCCAATATTGCTTACTAGTTCATGTTACACTGAAACAGCTGTTGTAAATATTTCTATATTTTCATCACCAAAACGGGGTGATTGTTTCCTCAGGTTGCGGCAGATGACCTGGATCAGGGTCAAAATGGTCAGGTGACATACTCTATCAGGTCATCATCCATGAGTGGCTTGTTTAAGATAGACCCACTAACTGGGAGCATCACCACTGCAGCCATAATGGACAGAGAGATCTGGACACAAACAAAGTGAGTTTTGCTCTTCTTTGCACATCCTATGCTATGGTTTCCCTTAGCTCATCTCTTCCTCTGACATATGTATGTTTGCTATTGTGATAATATATACAAATAACTTTTCATGTTTTAATGGTAAAGCTATTTTTGTGCATATTTTCATTACATTTTAAAAAATGCAAATGATCTCATAATCATATTCATACCCTATCAAAGTTACAAAAAAAAATAAAAATCTTGTTTGCCCTGCAGATGTTTCTTAAAAATTAGATTTTAGGCGAATCTCATTTTATTGATTTTTAAAATCGGATTATTATTATTATTGTTTGAAAAAACAAAAGTATCGTTCAATGCTTATTCTGAAACAAAAAGAGGCTATGCATAAACGTTACAATTTCAGACATTAACATTCATTTTGTGGCACCAGACTTGTTGTTACGGCAACAGACCGGGGAACCCCGAGGCTGGCTGGCTCTGCCACCCTCACTGTGATCATCATTGACCTCAATGACAACAGTCCCATGATTCCTCTGCCTCGAGAGATCCGTGTGCCTGAGGGTAAGTCAGCTTCACAGGGAGAAGTTAGTCCAGTGATCTTATCATAAAGCCTCACATCACAATCCCTGGCAACTCACTCACCAGGGCTCAGTGAGAAAAGTCTGACCCTATTATGAAACAAGCCATTGCCAAGTTCCTTTGTTCATTTCCTGCCTATTAGATCAAGGCTTTCTACAACAGGATATTTCTTAGTAAAGAGCAAAAAAACTTTTTTTTTTTGTTCACTTAGAGTCTCTGTGCTTCGTTTCAGCTACAACCTAAATATTTGCTCTTCTTCTTCTGTCTTCCCACTTTATTATCATACATACAGATACTCTGATCGGCACAGTTATCACCCAGGTAACAGGGAATGATGTGGACTCAGGGCCTGCCCTCTCCTATACACTACACCTGGATACAAACAGCCAGGGTATGTTTGGGATTCATCGTTATGGAGGAGGGGTGTCTCTGACTGGCCCTCTGGACTATGAAGAGAGGACATGGTATACTCTGACCGTCCGCTCATCTGACTCTAAACATCAAAGCGAGGCCAACTTAACTGTGCTGGTGGATGATGTGAACGATAATGCCCCTGCCTTTACTCAAGATTTGTATCAGGTACAGCTACCTTCACACCTGCATACTCACATTTTAATGAATTGGCATATTTGTTACATTGCTGAAGCATGTGAAATGGATATAGATATATTCATATTGTGTTTTTCCTCATCAGGTGACTGTAACAGAGCACCTCCCAGCAGGCAGTGCAGTCATCACAGTAACAGCCACTGACCGGGACTCTGGGGAGAACGGGAAGATTACCTACAGAGTAATGTCATCAACTAGGGGCGTCTTCTACATTGACCCAAGCAATGGTAATATTATTACTGTGTGCACATTTATGATTGTTTATAACTGTTTTCTAACCAGAGCTCCCCTTAATTACCCTTCATAAAAATGTTATCCCCTAAGGCTCTACTTGGATGCACATTTGGGGTTTGGACATATTTGCAACAGCCATTTTAAAAATATTTAATCATTTTGTTCATTAAAAGTCATTGAAAGCCAGATTTAATGTTATTTGTCTCAGATGTTTTGCTAGAGATAGCATCTAAAAATAAAGTGTGTTATAAAAGAGGACTCTTTTTGCCTTAAGCCATTCTGTCTCCTCTTCTCAAGTGCAATTTCTTTGCCTTAAATAATCCCTCAAACACTACATGCTCAAACCTGCTTCAGTGTTTACACAAACTAATTTAAATTGTATTATTTATTTAAATCATCCATTGGTATTTTCTTTAATAGTGAACTAGTCTGTGTAATTAATGACTTTGATGTTTAATATGATGAGCTTTAGACAGAAGATTAAATAAAGTCTCTTTATAACCATATTCCATATTCTTCACAGGGACTCTGTTCATCAACCAAAAGACAGAGTTTGATTTTGAGAATCCCTCCATCATGGTGGTAATTGAGGCACGGGACCAGGGCACTCCGCCACTTTCATCCATTGCCACTGTCCAGGTACAAGTGTCCGACATCAATGACAATGCCCCCATCTTCCACCAGTCAGAGTACAGAGCCACTGTGTCTGAGGATGGGCTTCCAGGATCAACTGTTTTAATCTTAGAAGCTGTAGATGGAGACCTGTCCCGGGACAACTGTGGCTTTGATTTTGCCATTGCCAGTGGCAACTCAGGTAATGCCTTCCAGATTGAGAGCAGCGTGCGCTTCTTGGAGGGGCAGGGCTTCCAGACAGTTGGTAGCCTGATCCTGGTGGAGGAGCTGGACTTTGAAGCAGTGCCAAGTTATAACCTGACTGTTGTGGTATCAGATCGTGGAATCCCTCAGCGTAGCTCCAGCGTGCCTATCCTTATCAGTGTCTCAGATGCCAATGACAACCCTCCGGCTTTCAGCCGAGCAGAGTATAGTGTTGTACTGAGTGAAGGTGCAGCAGCAGGGACAGAGATCTTGCATCTATCTGCCACAGATCCAGATTCTGCTCCTAATGGAGAGGTGCAGTACTCCATAAGCTCAGGGGACGAGACAGACCTTTTCCAGGTGGACCAGTGGACAGGAGCCTTGAGGCTGCAGAGACCTCTGGACAGTGAGAGACAGTCATACCATATGATTGTTGTTCAGGCTACCGATGGTCACGGGCACTATGCTTTGGCCCCAGTCAGTATCGAGGTGAAGGATATCAACGATAACCGGCCCTTCTTTCCTCTCAAACTTGTAACTGCGAGCATCAGGGAAAACCAACCCCAGAATGCCTTAGTCACCATGCTGCATGCAATTGACCATGACAGAGGTGTTTTTGGACAGCTGAGGTACTACATGTTAGACAGCTCTAAAGAGGGAAGAGAGGCCTTCCTCATCAACCAAACTTCAGGAGAAGTACGGACTCGCTCTACTTTTGACTTTGAGAAGGTAACCTCCGTCCATTTTGTGGCTGTTGCCATGGATGCCGGCAACTATTCTGCTACTGTAACAGTGCAGGTTTATGTTACAGGGGAGGATGAATATGATCCTGTTTTCACATCCTCTGAGTTCTCATTCGAAGTGCCTGAGGGAGCAAAGAAAGGTCAGATCATTGGTAAAGTACAAGCCAGAGATGAGGATGGAGGCGTGGATGGCATCGTCCTCTACTCTCTGGCAGACAATTCGCCTTATTTTGAAGTCAATAAATCAACGGGAGCAATTTCCTTAAAGATGGATAGCTACAGCAGACATTTGAGTCGCTCAAAAAGAGAGGTGCGTCTCATGACGCTGGATGTGACTGCACACAGTCCTCTGGAGACGTCCCGTGTAGCAGTGGCTAAGGTTACCATAGATGTGACCCACACGTCTTTTGGCCTCACCTCAGACATAAACATGCTGCTTATCAGCGTCATTGCAGTTTCACTTGGGACTATAGTCATACTAATAATAATTGCTGTGGCGCTATTTTTTGTTAAATTAAGACGTCATAAGAAGGAGCAAAAAACACAGGGACGGACACCAACATCAGGCACTATGCTGCATAAGCTTGAAGAAACAAAAATAACAGCAAATGAAATGATTTACCATCAGGCCCTTCCTGGATACACATCTGGTCAAAGTGGCAGTGGTGGGGGTCCGTACACTCGTGGAGGATCCCTGGATCCCTCTCACTCCAGTGGGCGTGGCTCTGCAGAGGCAGAGGCAGCAGAGGATGATGAGATCAGAATGATTAATGAATATCCACGGGTGTCAAGTATCTCCTCTTCTATGCAGGAGCGCATCTCTGCACGAGGTCCAGACTCTGGCATCCAACAGGATGCAGATCAGCTCTCAGACGTGTCCTGTGAGCCTTCAATAGACTGGTTCAAAGGGAAGAAACTGGGCAGTCTGAATAGTACTTTATTAGCTGGCCAGGTGCCAGTCTACAGGGATGAGGGGGGTGGGTATGTGGGTGTGGGACGGGGACTCAGTATCTCCCACCCTAAAGACTATACGTTCCCAGAGGATGGAAAGCCTGCTGTGGATGGCTCCCTGACAGCCATCGTGGCCAGTGACGAGGAGCTGAGGGGCAGCTATAACTGGGACTACCTGCTAAACTGGTGCCCCCAGTTCCAACCCTTAGCTAATGTTTTTACTGAAATAGCACGTTTAAAAGATGAAACAGCTCCTCCTCATCCTCGCAGGTCATTCCATCACAAAGCAAAGGCCGAGTCAAGAATCGACCCCCCTCCTCTCATAACCTCTGTGGCCCACCCTGGGGCCAAAACCGTACCTCCAAAACCTGCCGTAGGGAGGACGTTCCCCCACTTGGCTTCTTTACGAAGATCTCCCATCAGCGGCGAGGGATCCATCTCCTCAGTTGCCATGTCTCCAAGTTTCTCCCCCTCGCTCTCACCACTGGCAGCACGTTCTCCCGCAATCACACCCTTCAGTGTCTCGCAAGGCCCCTCTGCATCCATGATCAGCACAACTGAACACAATTTAGAACATAGTGAGGAGGCAGAGCTGAGGATTTGAAGATCTTAAGGGTGAATTAAACTGAGTCATTGCTGTCCCAGACTTATTCTACTGTATGACCACAGTGGCTGCAACCTTAAATGACTCAATGCTATTCTCTTTTCAACTCTCCTTCTAAAGAGAACACCTACACAAGGTTATACTAAGAAGTCCAAATAGCTGTTGTGGTGCTTACTGGAAAAATTCAACTACATGACTAACAGGCCAAAATGGACCATGCCTTTTTGTGTGTATGTGTGTGTGTGTGTGTGTGTGAAAGAAACTCCTTATTCTTCTGTTGATCAGTGTTAATTTGCACATTTGAATAGGGATTCATACATGATGTCAATATTTTGTACAAAAGCATTGTCTATATTTTTATACTTATATGTGGTTACCGACAAGAAATGGCATTAAAGTGTCAAAAAAGGTTGCTAAAACCTCAGAATATATTTCTATATTTGTATATTTGTAGCTTGTACTGTATACTTGTTTGTACTGTAAGTTGGTTTTATCTCTTGTCATTGTTAGCCTTGTGGTTTAAATGAAACTCATTAATGCTTTATGAATTGGGAATTTTGTAACAGATTATTGTAAATATTTATAAAAGAGGAGACATCCTTGCTTGAACAAATGAAACATCAGTCAGAATAGCGCATTGTGTGATCAGATTTTCTACAGATCCAGTGTTTGATCTCACATCAAAAGGTAATCATGAATGTGAATTGTTGAAAAGTTATCTCAGTCCTCAACACGCGTCCCTTCATTTTCTGCACAGGAAAATGAAACTTGACATCCAATGATCCTGTTCTTCAGGTGCCCTGGCTTTAATTTCTCACTATGAGCCTTACTGCTTTTCATTTTGCATTGTAAAAAATAATTCATGTAAGGCAGAACCTTGAGCAGCTATGTATGTAAAATTGTTTGCTCTATCAGCAGCCTAATCATTCCAGAGAATGTAAGCAGGTCTTGGTCATTCATCTACTCATCAAATGTTCCTCTGTAAAATAGAGGAAAAGAAACATTACCTAAGCTCTAAATCAGTGCTATGTCAACACTGAAATTTGCAGCAGGTTTTTCTCATTTATGTCCAGATCAATATTGTTGTATAGATTTACTGCCAAACTGTAATGAATGTTCTGTTAGACTACATTTGTCCCCTCCTTTCAATAGCACTCTAAAGAATACTATATGGATCAAAAGTGTTACATATGGTGTAATGGAACTATGAAAAAGTGTATATTTATGAATGTTCAAACACTACTAGAGAATGTTTCCTAGTTAATGAGGAAAAATTCATGTTGTGTACATGTTCAGCCGTTATTCACATAATGCTTTTACACAGATGCCTACGCCAGAAATATATTCATGATTTAAAAAAAAATTAAATTTGCATTAACAACTACCTAGAGCTCTGTCTTTGCCTAAATGCAGATTCCTCTCTCCCTCCAGTTATTTTAAAAGTATTTTGTTTGCTTAATCCCCAGTTTTAGACTCTCAGTAACAGCATGTATTAAGCAACACTAACATTTTACAGTATTTCTATTTATTGTATAGGTAGACCTGAGCGATTTGGTAAATTATTTACAAGGACGCTATTTTGACCATTGCCAAATATACATGAACACTACCTATTTGATAGAATGAAGGTACCTTGTTGTTTGTGTTATTTTGTATTGAACAGTGTTACTTGCCACTTACATTTCATGTTTGCCCAAACTGTCTGTATAAAGGTGCCATAAAGAAGAGAAATTCCTCCAAATGTTCTCACATATCATTCTAGGCTTGTCCAGAGAAATGTTTTGAGCAAAGTGCCTGATTAAAGTACTTATGTGAACACACTTTCGCCTCTGTCACATCTATCTCAGCTCAGAATAATGCTAAATGTATGAAAACGAAAAACAGTTACTGTGTGTAGTTAATCCATTAAATGTGTTCAGGGCTGTACAATTTTGGATTACAAGTGAAAGATCCCAAAGGTCTTGTTTTTTTGTGTAAGACATGATCATTGTCCTAACCCAAGAGCTCATAGACCCCGCTGAACATGTATTTTCTGGCATTCCAGACCTCCAAAATGTAAATACAGCTAAAGTCACTAGCACAACCCTATAACCTTGGGCTCATACCTTGTATAAATATTGAAGCTCAAAACTCTATTATCCCAGGGGCAATAGGATAAATGAGCAAATGCAGGTCTCGAGCCGCCCAGTTCAGTCCCACCATTGTCCCAATCTTAAGAAAACATATCTCAAATGAACAATATTGGGTTTAATGATAGCCATTAAGTGTCATTTAAAACTTGATAGCTACATATGATGTAACACAATCGCAATACCATTACCAAGTTATTTGAAGCAACGACTTTACAGATTCCCTCATTTCTATTGAAAGCAGCCATGAAAAAAGTCATATTTCCTTCTGTCTAATGCTCTTGCTGAACCTTCTCCAGCACAGAATAAGAGAAAACACAAGACTTTGAAATAGCACACTCTGGAAACCAAGGTCCCATCAGTTTCTTCACATGAAAATGTTCAGCCTTATTCCATTTGTATATTTGTTTGTTCAGATTAGCTCCATATTAACATGGAGCCAGACTTATTTCCATCATGCTTTTGTGTTCTAATGCCCATTCAACTATTTTGCCAAAAAATCTCGTTCACATTGTATTTTGCAGCTCAGAAATCATTCATCATGTAATACTGACCACGCCAAAGCCCGGGTCAAGTCTCAGATTTTTATCTTTGCAACTGACGTTCGTACAACAATTTAATTATTACTGCTTCTCTGTTATTGTCCCTGCACTTATCTTTGTTATGCTACTTATAAAAAATATATAAATATCAGTCTATTTTTCTCTTTCTACTAATTGTCCTCAATTTCTATTCCCCAGATCATATAACAGTGAAGAAGGGCAGGGTGAAGAAAGCAAAGTTAAGAGATCTGTAAACAGGCTTTAGTGTTCCTAGAATGTTTTCATATTGTATATAAAACCTCTATGGTTAAAACTTAATACTGGCTCTCAAATGATACGCTGATGTAACAAAACCATGAAAAAGACCAAAAGCTATGATGACTTGTTTTACCCCAGTGAACTTTTCAACGGCAGAAAGTTCAAGTAATATAATAATCTAAACTTTTCTCTCTAGAAATGACTTGTCAGAATTCTTTTGAACTTGTTCATATTTTAGAATTAATGCAAGTCAATAATGTTACTAAATAGTGTTATTTTTGAGTATCCATCCCGACCTGTCACAGGAACTCATTGCATCACTCTCATACTGCCCGAGGCTAAACAACACTCCTGCTGCCTGATGAAACAGACCTGAAACTGGACTTGCAGCGTTTGTCCGCTCCAAGGCCTGCCTCCAACTGGTTATGGTGCTGTAACCTAAACCCTGTGGTATTCTGAGCAATTACACACACACTGAGGTGAATTCATGGTGAGTATTTTTTTCTCCCTGAACTGGAAATATGGGCGGAGTTGGCTGAATTGGACAGCCCGTTGATGATACATGCAGCCTGAGTGTCATAGCAGACTCAGGTTATGAGATGAATGCCGTGACCTAAACCGAGCACCTTGAATCAGAGGCCAGTGTATACACAACAGAACTCAGATGATATGAGTAAGAGGGCAAAAGCCAAGTCATTACTCAAAGCTTAAATTAAAGGCTCTGAGTAAACCAAATGAAATCTATCATTTTCCCGTCAACACAAAATGGATACACAGGAGGCTGCTCTGTTAGCATGCAATCTTCAGTGCCAGGCTGCCCTTTTCCCTCCACTGACTCAACTTATTCATCTCTATTATAGAGTTGTCAGTGCTGTCATGTTTATATGATACTGAAAAGCTTCTTGCAGTTTTTTCAGCAGTCCTAATCTGCTATTCACTTTTCACAAAATACTAATTCCTGTATTTGTCAGATGTTAATTTAATATTTTTGTCTTTCATGATGACATTGTACGCATCATAGCAGTTGTAGAGGTTTTTAAAACACTAATTTCAACAAGATTAACAATGCTGATTAATGCTTCAGATGGGAAACTAGTAAACCATCCTCTCACATTTGCTAATACCTCTGTAACATTCACACAAGCTAAATCAAAAGTGAACTACAGCCTCACAGTGATGCAAGTAAATCAGCATGTGTGCACAAATAGCAGCCTACAGCATCATCTATTGATTTGTGTCCATGGACACAAAACTTTCCATTGTATTCAGTCAGACAGTCAGCATGACTTTCAAACTCATGTTTTTCAACTGGAAACATGTTTTTTTTAATGAATTAAGTGCTACATTCATTAACTGCAGCAGACTCAGAAGGAGGTGGTTGGTGTGGATGGCAGGTGTATAAAGCACACACCAGTCACACAAGAGAGACACAAGGGTTCAAATCTTTCCACAGAAAGCTGTTCATAAAATCATATTATGACTGACAGTCATGATGGATGAGAATATGAGAATAACACCCAGGTTTACAAATACCATCATTTCTCTACACAGTCATTTGTATTCTGTTTCAGTATGTTCATTAAGCTACTTGTCTTGATGCTGTTCATGCTTAAAGCTGCTTTTTCACAGAGAAAATATCCAGCTTTTAAAATCCTTAAACCTGCTGGAGAACAAAAGTGTTGTTATTCATATTGATCAGTTCCATGCTTTGATCAAAGAATATGCTAATCAACTAATTTCATGCATTGTCGAATGATTTCTCTTTGTTACTAATATTGCTCCCTTATGAACAGATTCAATACTCTCTCTCTCTCTCTCTCTTTTTTTGGCAACTCAATAAGAGAATGAGTTATTGCTGCCCTGGTAGCATCACATTTTTTACTGGCAGGGTTAGGGTTAGGGTTATATCTGTAAAGTAAAAAGAAAAAGTATTTTGTGATGCTTCAAGATTCAGGTGCTGCTTGTCTCAGTTGTATTATGTAAGCAACAATGGTCAACAATGCACATGCATCCTTTTCTAGTCAAATGTTGAGTTTGAATTTTTCAAGACATCTGTGAGCATCTGTGTGACATGATGAAAGTCTGAGTATGCCAAATTACGTAATGAATTACAAATTTCATTAATCCCTTATACACCCAAATGAGCAATTTCTACTTCAAAACAGAGTGCCAGGTTTTAATCCGATTTTATTCAATAGACCACCTGAAAATAGGTTCAGTGATGTAGTTGTAGTAATCTACCCAATACATAGATTCTTTTGCCAGTGAAAAAGGAAAGTAAATTATTTACCTTACTAGGCAGTAAAACATCGGTTACCAAAAGTGTAAGGTCAGACTTTTAAATCAACCAAAAAGATGGCAATCTGTTGGTCAACACAGTGATGTTAAAGGTCTTTTTTCAGATATCTGCATAGAAAAGGACCTGCAGTCAAATATGGTTTGGTTTATTTTGGACCATTCAGCTAATGAATGGGATTGAAAACCCTAAAGAGGAGATTTGAATCTAAACAAATTTGCATGTTGAGTTATTTTCTTAACATTCTATGGTAGCGTAGGTAGTAGAGCTAAGTGAAGGTCAAACCATCAGCATAATTATCAAACTAATTCATTATTTGACTGACAGAATTTAAAATGAAGAAAAGTACAGATCATGTGAAAGTGAATTTAGACTCAAACTCTTCTGTTGAGCTACTCATTTAAGAAGGCACTGGGGCACACGATGGGGTGAAACATGTTGTCAGGGGGACGTTTCATGCACCCTGCCTACCTGTCATTTAAAGTAGATGAGAAAAGATTAACCCTTACTCAGATCTTTCATGATCTTTCGCAGCAGAAAGCTCATGTAGCCTTGAAGGCATAATGACTATAACGACTGGAGGATATAATGGTTTTAACATGGCTTCTGCAGAAGAGCTTGTGCCATGGGCCCTTCTCACTGTCTTATGTTCAAAAGCACTTTCTATAATGAAGGTACCAAAATAGGCAGGCCTTCAAAGGAAGAAAACCAGGGCTTGATAATGTCTCTCTTTATAATCTAGGCCATGATCTCACATTGGTGACATAGTGTATGATGTGACAAATAAAAAGACGAATAACAGCTACAGAGATCAGTCAATAGTGAAGTGAATCACAGTGAATGATATGGCTTATGGATATAAGGAATGGGAATCTTTGCATTCGGGTGTGAGCTGCTTTGTCTGCAGGCCCTTTGGTAAGGATCAGACTCTTCTCTGGAGGAGCCTAGGCTACCGTCCAGTTAAAATGAGGCCAGACCAGAGAGAGGTCTCTCTGCTCATGCTTGGATTACCCATAAACCCCTCATACCTGCAGCTTGCACGGAAGTCTCTGCTCCTTGTTCCCTCAGCAGAGGGCCTGGCTCCAGGGATGCTCCGTCCTCAGCTTACCACAATCCTTTCTCCAAACACTCTAGAGAGACTTTTTTCCCCCTCCGATCCTCTTGTCTCTTACGAGTTCTGTTTTTTTCCCCTGCTCTCTCTTCAAGGTCTTGCCAGGCTACTTGCGTGACTAGAGGGAGTGGAAAAAAAGGTTTCAAAACCCATTGGCACGCGAGCCCCAAATCTATTTTTGGAGAGTGTTCTTTTTTTCTTTGAAAACAAAAAAGCCACAGGGAGAAATAGGCAATACCGGGGTGAAGGGGGTCTGTTTCTCATTTGGCCAGGCCTGCCTCCTGTCCTGCCCCGCCAGCGTCAGAACCACAGCACTATGGAGAAAGAGGGTGGCTCAGTCTAGGGAGGAGAAGTGTTTTTCCTGCAAAACCGCGGCCAAACCTATGGACCCTCATCTTAGCCCTTGTCACTTAGCAACCATCCCAACCTGCTTCCCATTACTAGGCCATCTGCTTGTGTTTCAAGCTTTACTTTGTTTTGATTTGTTTCGCCCCTTTTTAACTTTTGTCTGAAATTCGCCATGATTAAATTATGGCATTTAAATTCGTCCTTCATTGTTAATTCATTTTCATCAGGCATTGTTTGGTAGGCCTGCTGCAGAAGCATTTACTGCAATGCATGCCACGGCTTAATTCCATTCTGCCTCGGTGATTTGTTGCACTTATTGTGTACAGTGGTTTGTGGAGGAGACAGACTATGAGATAGAAATTCAATAAATTATGTATGAGGTGTTCATTGTTTGAGAAATCTGAATATATGCCTGCAAGTGTTTTGGTTTGTTTGTAAAGCAATATATTCTGTGACATTTAACTAGCATTTCTTTGAATTAATATCTAAGTTGGAGGACCCTCTTCTTCAAAGCAGTTGTTGTGACTGCAAAACAATCATGACTCTGGATTGCTCCAAAATTACCAGCTGCACTGGCGAATTCAGATGATTCAGTAAAACAAAATTCCACTCCCTAATTTATTTGACAGCAACACAATTAACATAATTTTAGCATAATTTTACAACTGGCATGTGTTATCCTCTGTGATTGTTGATGAGGATGTTTGTTTATGCCAAGTTAAGATTTCCTTTGTTCTGTAAAGAAGAGGCTAGAAAATGACATGGGATCTTGTCTGAAAAAACTGTAATAAATTAAAATGGTGATGATGTAACTGTTTTTAAGACTTTTATGTAGAGCTATTAAGGATGACAACCAATCTGAGTTTATAATGACAACAGTTGTAATTATGCCAATTTGGGCAAAAGATGCTGCAGTCTGTCAGTCTGAGGGGCCAAAACATTATGGCATGAATGAAAATGGAGAGCTTTGTGGTTGTAGAGTATAATGACTCACAGCAGTGTACTGCTGCACTGATGACGAAGTGTTTCCCATCACTGATTCTGTGATGGGAAATTTCTTGTAGAGACTTAGGAAAACCATTGTGCCCTCAACCGATTCTGTCAAAACAAAAGCCCCTTTTCCTATTTCAGTATACTCCACAGCAGCACAGTATGTGGTTAAATATCTTAACGTACATTATCGGCTTAAGGCCACTACAATGACTCCTTGTTATCCACTTGAGAAGTTTCAAATGCTGAATGGTTATTGGTGGTGCATGTACACACTCTCAAACAAAAGACATCAAGAGATGCTAGAGACCCTGCTGTTATTTCACATGCACAACTGAACTTTAACTCCTGACCCCTAATTCAACATTTGCTATGTTACAAAGGAAGAAGAAACCTGTTGATGTAAGTATTGATTTGGCTCCTTGACCCTTCCTCAGGGACCACTTGAAGGCTACACTTTGGCTTAAACAACAGATATTCAAGTCTATAGAGTACTATCTTGTTCAGTCTATGTCTAAATGAGCTACTCATCATTCATCACATTTCTTCAATCTTATTTGCCAAAAGGTGTCACCTTGTTCAATAACATCTAGGTGAGATGTTTTTCTAAGAAATGTCCTCTTTTTTGAAGCAGGATGGAGTGAATCAAATCAATAAATTCTCTGTTATCGGAGAAATCAAATTTGATTCAAAAGATGAAGAAGCCCTCAACTTTATTGAAATGAGATTATAATGCAAGAGAAATCATCTGCACGGCCACTTAGACAAAAATGTGTAAACTGAAACTTCTGATGAAGGTCATTAATGACCGTCATGTTTTGGTAAGATTTCTTTGGTTAAGGTTCGAGAAAAGTATCACTGCCTCCTCTTTATCTGCTTATCTATCTTGGTCCAGGCCAAAACAAGTCAGACCAAACAACAAATCTACCATCACATCGTTTACCCCACAGCATTTCATACATTTTAAAATCTTTGCTAAAAGAAATTGTTTTATTTATCTGTTTTATTTTATTTCATTTAAGTTTTTTTTTTTGCTTGGGAACGTACTATGTTGATCTAACCTTGTTAGTGAGGGCTGGGATTATTTTCTTTAGTTCAGTATCTCTATGGGAATCTGGCTCCGTGTTGGGCAAAACCTTTGGAGAGTTAGATTGATTGACTGAATGCAAACAGATCCCAGCTCCCTTTTTCTTAGAGAATCAAAGAAACACTGTTAAGAGCGCCTCTGCTATAAGAACAGCCTAAGGCAGTTTCAGAGAAAAACACTGGACGTATTGGAATCTCAGAAGTTTCCCTGCGTAATGATTAGCCAGCCTGTGTCTCCTGTAGAGTATACAGGTGCTAAGGGAGAAAGATTATGAAGTATCCTGGGGAAAAGTGGCCTCATAGTGGCACATAAACATACTTTCTAGACAGATTTGGTCTGATAAACCAACATTGAAGTCCAAGTGTTGTAACTGAGGAACTCTGCACTCAACACCTGCTTTAACAGATAGCTCTGCCTTCCAGCACTATCCATCTAAGGGACATAAATCTAGGACTATGAAAACATGCGTTGACAGGCATAAGTAAGAGGACCAGAAGGAAGGCATGAGTTATTTTCATCTGGCTTCTTATTAAACTATCATATATTAAAATGTACATATTTTACTTAAAAAATATCAGAATTACTGTGCCAATACCTTATGCATTCAGCTTTATGCTTTACTGACAACAAAAAGAAATGTAAGATGAAATCTGGGGAATCATGCAAGCAAGCTTTCTCAATATAAAGAATATAGGAATCCCATTGCAATCCTGTCTATGTTGGCTACAAACTGTGTATATCAAATATCAAATTATGTATATCAGTTCAGAGCTCCAAATGTGAAAATGTAAAACCCATATCAACTATAATTTGCATCATTTGTTTAACACTTCTTTAGATTACATTTGTATAAGCATACTGCACTCCGATTTCAACTGTTAACCAGCTAAAACCTTATCATGTCCAAATTTGCCTGGTTTCCAGTTGTAAAAATCAAACACATTTAATATGATCATGACAGCTCTAACTGCTATTTTACAGTTCAGTGCAAACTTTCCACACACAGTTAAGGCTGAACATTTTCCAGTCAACCACATGATAAGGAGCATAAAGAAATATCTAATCCCCAATGCTAATTAACCTCCTGACATCAAAATACACTAAGGCCTGAGAGTGACCTCCCACCAATTTGGATATAAAACCCGACTGGCTGACTGATAAACAGATTTGTGGATCTTTGTTTAGACCTGTTGCCTTTTAGGTCTGGCTTTTAATAACTGTGTTTCTGCTCTGTGTGAATGACATGGAGCACAAGCAATGCATGGCTGTGTTAGTGTTTTCTTTTGCCTGAGAGATTCCAGCGTGGTCCCACTAGATAGAACCAGAAATGCCAGTCTTCAGGTTTGAACAGTGGACTGACACACTTAACCTCATCAGTCACTGAACACGTTCTCTCATTTGCATTTGATACTTGGCAGTGGGAAAAAGGTAGGGTACAATAATAAAGTTGCAGCCAAAGGGGCAACAATAATTTATGATGATCCCCAGTGATGTTTATATCAAATACACACACTCTCTACTGCTTTGAGGATTTATTATGGCGCACACGATGAATTGAGAACATATGGCAGTGCTTAAGTGCCAAGTGTTTTTTTTTTCTTTTTTTTTTTTCTAAGGCTCACTATCCTCACAGCTCAATGAAGAGTGGTGAGATTGCTAACACTGAATGCGGATGTTAGCAGAAAGGTACGCAGTCATCAGAGGAGTGGGTGATTAGTTTGCCCTCCCCAGCTAAAGCTCTTAAATTTCCCATATTGTCATTATCATTTATATTCAGTACACACAAAAAATGCAGCACAAATATTTTAGCTGAAAAAAAAATCAGTGTAACTTAATACATTGAAACTTTCACATAGGCTACTGCACAATGACTCCTGGAACCCTTTTTCAGCAGAAAAATTAATATAGATACAATTCTTTGGCTGTGGTTTCTTAATCCCCATGCTCCTGGGAAACAAGGGCTGTGTTGGTTTTCATTCTAATCAAGAACTGAGCTACACCTGGTATGCCAGGTGATTGCAAGTAATTGCAATTATCAAACCTTTGTTACACAAAACAAACAACACTCTAGTCTAGATCCTGAGGACGAACTCTGAAAACCACTGCTCTATGAGCTCCCTTGCTCCACTTTATTCCAATCAAACCCTCGTGTTTACAACAAGCAAAAGGTCCTCTGTAGCCTGCTACCAATGTTTCTGTATGGTCAATCACACAATTATATTGCTCTTCTAGAATACCTCCTGTCAATGTATAAACTAACTGCTTATCAGTTTGGCCTGTTTTGCATTAGTTTTGAATGCCATGGAGTGCTTGCTGAGAGAGTCTCCTTTGTATGCAACTAGCCAATTACATGATTAATTGGGTTTTTGCAGGATTTGTGGCTGCATTTTTCAAATCTATCTACTTGTGTCTATCATGCCTTAGGACAGACTGGCCAGGGTGTACCCCGCCTCTCGCCCAGTGTCATCTGTAATTGGCTCCAGCTCTCCCCTGACCCTTATAGGATAAGTGGTATAGCTAATGCATGGATGATAGATGGATGTTTCTGTCACAATTAACCCAATTTTATATATATATATATATATATATATATATATATTATATATACATATATATATATATATATATATATAAACATATATATATATATATATATATATAATAACATATATATATGTATATATATGTTATATATATATATATATATATATATATATATATATATATATATGTTATATATATATAACAATTGTATCAAAAAACATTAAGAGCCTGGATTTAGTTGTTGTCTAGTGTGAGTCCTTGTGTTAAATGATCCAGACAACAAATTAAGAAATAATAGAAAGTTCCAGTGTTTTATTTTGGTTTGATGAGATAATCCTTATCCTTACTCCAAACAACAGATGAATATCATCCTCATTTTTGAGCTAAAAATGACCCTCTTCATTTGCATCTCTGGCTAAGCAATGTGAAATAATCAAGTGATCACTAGAAAATTTATGGTGGCAATACAGCTGCTGGGTGAATTGCTTATGACACTGGAAAATTAGGATTTGTCTTCCCTGATGTTTTAAATGGAAACTGGACTGGATCTCCTGCAATATTTTGCCTGATTCTTGTGCTAAGTTGTGGAAAAGGCTCAGTGCTAGTTTAATCACCACATGGGAACATAGAAGTTTTTATGACCAGTGTGCTGCTGGTTATTTGTCAGTGGGCTCACAAATGGTTTTGGAAGCCACAAGTCTTATGAAATTAGTAGCTAAATAAAATGAAACATCACTAAAACTGTGAACCAGACAGTGAAGGTGAGAGACTGATAATGATACAGTATATGGTTCACAACATACAGTGAATTTGAATGATTTTAAATGAAGTCATCTGCATATCAGTGCATTGACATGATGATCTAGTAGAGCTTAAATAAAGCTATCCACATCACAGGAAAGCCCATATTCATGAGACTTAAGTCTGAAAGCATTTTAAGGCCATTACTGTCTAAATTGTCTTTTATTTTCTGCTATAAACAATTTCTGTATCATCTTACCCAAAACAGACTACACTTCCTTCTGCACACTCACTCTGTGGTTGGGTCAAGAGCTATGATCTTTTTTCTGCTAGCTGTTTACATGTGGGTGTCAGAGACAGGCGTGAAAGAGCCTCTCCAGTTTCCATTATAAAGTAACATACCACATGCTCAACTTTGAGCAGCTTGCTGACTTTAAAGATCAAAGTACACTGCCGGCCAAAAGTTTTAGAACCATTTTGACAGTTATTACTGAAATTTATATGGTTTACTGTTAAATTAAAGCATAAATAGGTAATAAAGATAAAAAAAATCATGGAATGTTAAATTCTTTTTTTTTTTTTTAAAATCTAAATCTGAAGTTCCTGCAAATGTGTTGCACTTGTAGGTTGCTTTCACCCTTTCCATTCATCCATCCATGCATCCATCCATTTTTGGGCTTAGAAGTGCTTACTCTCACTACTTGGCCACTCCACACCCAGCTACAAACTACCCCAGTGCATGCTGGAGGTCAAGGTCTCATGGGGCCAACAGAACTGTCTTGTTCTGTCCAGTTCATCCCAACCAGTCATATGAGGTTTAAGTCAAGAGACTGCTGTTCTTCCTTCATTTGAAGCCACCATCTAGTTCTTTTCTTCTAATATTTTGTGTCATTATCTTGTAGGATGAACCCCTGACTAACCTGTCTTTCTTTATTACTTGCTTTTTTGCTACCATTCTAGCAATATACAGCACTACTTCCTGCAGTACGGTATTGTCCTAACAAGGCATTAGAGGGTGTAGTAGTGCAGTTTGTTCCTACATTTCCTCTGTACAGACAGAATTTGTAAGTAAGTTTACCGTTTACCTTTATAGCGTTTATTATTTACTGGACTTGAACTTCATAAATTCAATAAAAACTGGAAAAATGGCGGTACTTCTGATCAGTACTGTATATTGTGCTTAAGTGTTGTGAAATAAGTGAAAACCTAACCTATTGATTTGATGTGAAAAATCAGTTGGAAACTGTCAAAAGTAAATATCAACAAATGAGAGTGCATGTCAATAAATGTTGAGGAAAAGTTCAAACAGGTGTAGTATGAACATGGTACCCATTTTTAATCAAAGAATTTAAAGTATTCTGATAATAATGCAATGTTATATTAAACACTGCGACCCTTCACTCTTGTTAGTCTTGTCAATCTTATTAATTCATTCTAAATATAAGCTCGCCTACCAAAGGTCAACAAAGATAGGCTTAAAACTTATAAAATTAGTTTTATAAGTTATGCCATTCTCAGAATTGCTCCGGCCAAGTTGTTCTAATCAGACAGAATAAGTGAAAACACCTGTGTGGGTGCGCAGCGGCTTGTGTGGCTACAGACCACAATAGACGTTAATGTTATAAAACTGAATTCAAAAGAATTATTTACATAATGCTAGCAATTGAAATCTTACACGGCAACATGCAGTGTATATCATTCTGAGACTGTTTCAGATTTTACTCATGCTTCATGTCCTTCTTGGTAAGTGTGTTTCTTTCCTTTTCAGCTGTAGCAGCTGTACACGTGTACAAAATGGCAACAATACTTGAATGCCCACAAAAATAAACTGTTGTGTCTGAATTCTTGGGTGTCATTCTTCATCTCTGCCCTGAGTTCCTCCAGTCCAGTCGGAGGACTTCTGTCGTAAATCAGCATTCTACCCAGCGACAGCATGGTGAGAGTGGTGGGAGCCAAGTAGTTTGAACTTCACTTCTCCAGCCGGGTGTCTGGAACAAGCCCAGCTACTGAGAGAGTGCTGAACAAGAGCGGCCTACTTCAAGTGGAAAGTATTTTAGCCTACAATCCCATCTGCTTTCACTTTGATTCCCCATCTAAATAGATAGTGTCTACAGCGTGTGGACGATTATGTGTTTTACACTGCAATTCACTTCAAAAATATTGATGTTATGGAGATTTTCTCTCATCATCATAAGCTGTTGCTTATGATGATGAGAGAACACATTCAGATCCTAGTAAACCTATGCAGGGTCTGCGTGGAGTTTGGAGTTACATACTCAGTATCTCATAAAAGTTATGGCTCATAATTGCAAATTTTTACTGCTCATAGGAAACTATTAAGTTTGAAATGTTAAACTCAGACAAGAATGCCATTGATATCCTCAGATTTTGCCTGGTTGTTCCTTTGAGTCCCCTACATAAAAATAGTCTTTAGTACTGCCAGAAAAATAACCCACACGAGGACTGTTTAATCTCGCACATAATGCCTACACATATGGATAATATCAAACATTAAGACATAATTAGACATAGGTCCAGTGTCTGTCTAGACTTAACCAAGTAGTGTTTGCACCTAAACATAACCAAACCATGATCGTTCTACAATTCTAACAGTGTGTTAATTATTGTTACCATGACGATGGATTATGCTTCTGAGATGATGCACATAAATGTCTCTTTCAACTTCAACTAAGCAGAGAAATGAGTTATGGGTAACTGTAGGTTGCAGAGGCATGCAGAGGAACCCACAAATACATCTCCCAAATCTGAGCAATGTGTTGTGCTGACCTGAGCACCAGGAAGCTGATTGGTTGATCCAGCTCCTGTTGGGAAGCAATTTCAGAATGTAGAAGAAGAAAACATATAACATACACACAAGCTGTGTATTAGACAATGTACAGTATACAAGTATACAAGATCACAGCCAGTATAAATTCTCCACACATCACTAATCCATGTTCGCCTGTAACAACAATTTTATATCACCTTGGTCAAATTAGAACTGTTGCCAGTAGTGCTTTTCTTATATCCATTTTGTTATGAACAAAACTAACCATGACCAGTGGTAGCAACTGCACAACCTGCACGCATATGGGTCACCAAACTTTCAACACCAATTATTTGGCAGGAAAACACAAATGAATTTTGGAGTGGCCCGGCAATTTACTATTTGGAGCATCTCTACACCTTAGCCTGACCCTGAATCTGTAAGTGTAAACATAACCCTTGTCATATTCTGTCCTTAACCCTAAAATGAACTAAGGTATATATCATCAGAGTACTTTTCACAGTGTTGTACTACCTAAAATAGTGGTTCCTGACACATTGCAACCACTGAACCTGTCACTTTTTCCACCCTTTTCAATCCACCAACAGGACAAATAACCTAGTTTTACAAGTGACTTGTAGGATTTCACATTGCACAGTACATATAGGACGGCTGATACCTACATATTTAAGGGTGGATCAGGTTTGATTAGCATGATATATATTTGGTAAGACTAGAAAGGAGTCCACTGAATTGATACTGTTCCACCCAAGACCCAGATACTAATAGGATATAGATCAAAGGTGTATGTAGCCAAAATAATGTAATACAATTATAAAACTAAATAATTTAATGTTCTGTTTATTAAACATTAAACAGGAATAAGGAGTTGATGATGGCAGACTTGAAAAGATCGCTACATTCAAGATCTAAGCCAAGCTGCTAATTGCCGCACAGGCTGTTGGTTGAGAGGTCTGCCTGAACTTTGATCATTTGTATGGTCAGTTATTTCTGGCTGTCATGTGATCAATGTTGAGATTAGTCATGATGCTCTGGGTTAAATTTTACTGTTCTTATTTTTGATTATCTGTTCTTTATCTGTCCTATTATTTGGCTGTTAATCAGTCCACTCACATTTACTACGGACGGTGATCCAACTGAAAATTCTCAGCCAGCCATTGCAACAGGTTTACTAGGATCTGAATGTGTATGATTTATGATTGTAATATGGAATTCCATTTGACAACTTTGGGCATTTTCTGTTTGACTCTTTAAAAGGTTAGAATACAGTAATTTATGAAAAAAACAAACAAACAAACAAACAAAAAAAACCTCAATGTGAACCCATTTGAAAGAATGCCCAGACTGAACCATAACATTATCTAGGTGTAACATGAGTGTATAGACTTTGTCTGGTCAGGGATTTGGGGTGTGTTGAGACATAGATGAACTGCCTAAAGTTGTCAAAGTCCGCAGACATTGTCTCTCAGATTGTGCCAATGAGAAACTGGTGCTCTGATTTGCAAGTCTGGTTTAAAACTTCAAAGAGTATCCTTTAGTATTCACAGAGAGGGAGGTGAATTGTGATTCTCTCCTTAGCCTGTGGAAAAAAACTTAATGGGCTCATTCTTCCCTTACCAAGTTCTGACCATTTCCAAGGGTTAGCAACCTCTTTTTGACACAAATACCATGGACTGCCTTGTCAAAAACATTTAATTGAATTTGAATAAACCACATAGCTGCTAATGCTTCCAAAGAGCATCAAAACACACCCTAGAGACATTTTCTGTTTAGACTGACCACAGCTGTCCAACCCACATTGTCAGTCACATTAAACATTTGTTTGGAAAAACATTTCCAGAAATTTGGACATACTGCTGAATGGTGCATCACACAAGGATACCACAAGAAGAGACAAGCTGAAAATGTTCTCTCTGTCCAAGTGTAACTTATATGTAATTTTATTGGAATGTTTTTAATCAATTACAGCTTAACTGCACACATGCCTACATATCTTAATGTCATGGCAGCTGCTCATGAACTAAGTGGCTATTCACTAGTGGTGTTAGAGCTACCATGTAAGGTGCTGGCCTGCTCAGTGGTGTTCAGAGCATTGCTCAAGGATATACAAAGTAACAAGGGATCAAACCACCAATCCTGTGATTAATGGATGACCTGTTGCAACCCCAGGAAAATCCAAGAAGAATGATTTTTTCTGGAAAACCAGAAAAAAAGTAATGCAATTTTTTTGTTCCATTTGTGATATGATTTCTGTCCTTACTAAAAGTGCTTTGTGGGTAAAATAAACAAACCTATACACTCATTCAACTACAGTCCAGAGAATACAAAGCAGAGCTACAAGAAGCTTTCACATCAACACACCAAGAGGGTGTATCTATGTAGGCCATAAGGAACATGTAGGACTTGTCTATTGATTGTCTCTTCATGCACCAAGTTGTTAAGCTATGGTATAAAATATTAAATGTGGTAGCCTATTGCACATTTTCCACCAGCACCAATGATATTTTGAATTTTCTCTACTGCAGTAGTTTCTTTCTAAATGTATCTGGGTACAGATTTCTCATTTAAAAGAAATTTACATATCACTTTGAACACAGCACGAAACCAGTCAGGATGTACTGTACCTCATAAAAAGTGTAGGAGTGTGGCAAAAGTTGGACTTTAGGTGTTCGTGCAGGGCAGATAGGGCCTGTAGTTGAGCCATTAAGCAACACAGGCACATCTGTGAAGCAGCTTTTTCCTTAATGAGTGGCAGCGTTAGTATTTGGTGTATAGGGCTTTGGGAAAGGTGCCAGGTGGAGGGTACTCAGAGGTCTGGGCTGATGGTGACAGAGGGTGAAAACAGATCCTAATCAACATACGTAGCTCAGCTCCACATCTGCTTTATCACACCTCGCCTGTTGCTGTGATTTAGAGGGCAGGACGCCCTACAGGTGCTGTTCCACTTACTACATGCCAGAGGAATCATGTCCCATGTGATAGAGAAAAGAAAGAATAACAGAGGTCAGGTATACTACTGTGCAGGACTATTTCTGCAATGTGTACTTCTAAGAGTGGTACTTTCTGTAGACATTTTCAGAATAAATGCAATAAAACGTATAGCTTCGTTAATAGCTTCATTTAACATAAG
The DNA here is from genome assembly GCF_001640805.2 of Lates calcarifer. Lineage (NCBI taxonomy): Eukaryota > Metazoa > Chordata > Actinopteri > Centropomidae > Lates > Lates calcarifer. The sequence continues at coordinate 18,395,449 of NC_066853.1, read as the reverse complement.
TCTGCAAAAGTGTATAACATAAACATGGGAATCAGTCTTGGAAGACAAAGATACATTAGACACTTTAATTCACCTTTTGGCCTTCACTGAAATTCTTGTATGATAAAAATATATTATATTTAGCATTTACATTTTATGCAGTGCCTATTGAGCAACAGTTTTCAAAACCACATGAAGTATTTACTAATATTTCAGGTGAGAAGACAGATATTTTATTATTTTTCTCTGTACATGAAATAGGCATACTTTCTGCTCTGGAGGCAGAGCAGGAAGATTAAGGTGGGTCTGAACACATACTGTATGTCCCTGATGTAGCTAAAAAAAAAAAAAGCCTCACACTGGCAGATGAGAAGCTGAATGCTGCTGGATGTTGTTGGATGTAGTAAATCTCTTGTCAGTATTGTAACATGCCTTTTGAGAATAGTACACTTGCATTAGCAAACATGAATAATGGTGCCCACACTTCCAGATAGGTGGTTGTTTTAAACTTTTACCAGGAGATTATGCTGTCTTTGGAAAGCCACTGCAAAGGTGCTGGAAGTGAGACTGCAGCCAATTGTCAAACCTATTCAAAAGAACAATTTGGGTTCCTTATTGGTTACAGAATGGTTTACTTTTTATGCTCTCAGCTTACTGAAGCATCAAGAGAGTCTGCTAATACTTCCTACATGTGTTTTCTGAATTCAGAAAAAGCTTGCAACCAAGTTCCCCAGAGTATCATCTGTGAAAAACGGCAGGAGTCTGAGCTATTTGGTTCCTGTGCATTTAGATTCAGAGCTGCAATGGTGCTCTGAGCATTTTTATGTGCTTGCTCAACGTGATCATTAAGCTTTCAGTGACACTCTATGTCCAATTCTCTGCCTGCAATATATCCATGATCAAGATATCAACACCCACCTGAAGTCTATAAGGCCTTTCTGCAGATGACACATCCCTTTTTAAAATCAGAAACTAGCTGATGAAGATGTCACATTCAGGTGAGGGTGGACAAAGTCATCTACCTAAGACATTCTCATTGATGAAGGTTAACAGGATCAAAAGGCTTCCAAGCTACCCTCTTCCCACCCCACCAAAGTGCCATCAATTGCACACACTCTCACAACAACCTCCAAGCTGACATGTCCACTGACTGCCATGCATTGGAATGATGTGAAGACCAGCTATTGAATGTTTTCATTGACTTTCTTATTGGGATCCTTGGAATCTTTGGAATTGTAACATTGGCCTTATTATTTCCAAATTGGATTTACAACAAATATATTTTTAGACTCTGTTTCTATTATCATTTGAAGTTGCCTTTTTCTAACCACGGATCTATGATTTGATGTGGCGTGTTGGTTAAGGGGAGGCCACACCACAAAGCATTAAGCTTCAGATGAAGCAGTTGTTTGAAGTGTTCTCTATACTGAAGATATACCAGGCATGGCTGATTTGAAGCGGACCTGCGGAAGTGCTAGGAAATGCTGGAGAGAATACATCTTCCAGCTGGCTAGGGAGCACCTTGGGATCCCCAAAGGAGGAAAGAGAGGAAGTTCACTGAGGATAGGGCTGCTTTGTCTATCCTGTTGCCACCGGAACCCTGACCTGGATATTCAGTAGTTGGAGAAAAAACAATTTTGGGATGCTTCATTGGGACATTGGTCAAGTTTTATTGTTTTGTTCATAATGTTCATATAATTTGTATTAATAACATGCAATCAAGATTTCAGATACTGAAGTATTTTCCAAGAAACACCATAGTCAAATTATGATAATGGAATCTGTTAAAATAAAAAGTTCTTCTAACAACCCTTTAGCCAATAAAAATGTGGCTGCATGTCTACAAATCATCCTGCTTTGCACAGATTTCCAACACTAGTTTTCCTTTTTTGCACAGTAGTTTTAGGACTTTAAGACACCCACACTTTCCTTGTATGCCATATTGTTTTCTCTCAAAAGTCACTGCTGTCTACACTTGGAGAAGCATCATGATTACTTAGTGAACTGGAGCACACTGTGTGCAGCAGCCTGAACAAATTCGAACTGAAGAGAAATAATCTAATAAACCCTAAATTTTCTGGTTCTCCAGCTGTTACGTAACTGAAAATTTTGATAGTTTGTTGTGTATAAGGAAATCATCACAGATAGAAAAAATATTTTACACAGGAACAAACTGGGAGGACTCATTCTTTTATGGAGGGCACTCATGATTGGTGACATTATTCTGCATTTGTTGGCCATTTTTGTGTTTTAAATCCATATAGTTCAAGCTGTTTCAAGCTGTTCTAATGTAGACAAGTCATTACAACTCGTCTTCTTTACAACAGCTTCTTTTAAAAGTTGCTCTGACTGACATTTGTATACATACTGGCATACATATACACACATTTACCATGGAGTTCATATAGCACTTCTAATTCACGGTTAGAGAAAAGGAAGGAAACTAAAATGATTGACATTGCAAAATTGGAGACCTGCAAAACAGAAAATTGCATGACAAACTCAGTAAACAGTATAAAGAAAGTAAACATGCCCTTTCGTGCATATCCTGACCACAGCCTCTGTGTGCCAACCAAAGGTAGCCTTCATGAAAACAAAATTAACAACTGCTTTAACACTTCAGTGAAAATGCCAACAAGCCCTTGTGGGATTTACGATTCTTAAATTGCCCCCTCACTTTATTTGCGGCCTCAGAATGGTTGTCCCTCTGATTATGCAGGTGAATTTAATTGGAAACATCAGAGCAATAGCAAAGCTTGGATTTTATGGGGGCCGATGCTCTCACGCCATATACCCAAGGTTACCGTGCTCACAGAGAGTTTGTATAGAATAGAAACTCTGTCTTGAAAATAAAAACAACTGACACTTATGAAATGTTTTAGATGTCACGCTCACTAAATAATACCCCAAAGTTTGCTTTTGTTTTTCTTTTCATGTGTTAAGATATAACTTCCCTCAGTTGTTTGGGACCTCTTTTTAATAACAAAAATACTCTTGACAGCTCTATGTTATTCATAAATGAAAGCCTTCAAAATTAAGAGGATTGAAGAAAAAAAGAGAACAAAGACTCCTTATGTCAGCAGTGATTCATTTGAAAACACATCTATCAGTCAAATTAATGTTTCTTGTCAATAGAAACTTGGTGTACCCCTCTGAACCATGCGTTACTTCACACAGACCCATATCTATACTCTCTGTCATTGAAACCTTTTCAAAGCACAAATGTATTATTATTCTTAGAGCAGTATTCAGTAAAGGGAAAAGCATAGAAAGCATATAAATATGTATTGTTCTTGATTCAGTGTTGTCTTTTCAGCCATTCTATAACTGACATTCACAGCATTGAAGGATCCATTATAATGATGAATTGCTATTTTTCTGAGAGAGCATTGATTGAACCACCAACTGGGAAAAAGGTTGACAGACTGTTTGAAATGGCACATTAAAGATAGCTAGAAAAATCACTTCCATATGCTCTATAATGTAAAAACTGAGCCCTGTCTGTAATTCCCATGGCGTAACGATGCAGGCAGCACTGCTTTGCTGTGTTTTGCTGGATTCCCCCTTCTCACCCTAGTACTCTTGTTTGCTGCAGCAGAGCACAGGGAATTGTGTGAGGATGAATTTGCCTCCCAACATCTGGAACCATGCTTAATGATCATTAAACAACAAGATGAACTATTCTCTAAATTGACAGGGGGAAGGGTACACTGTGGTGTAAGTCTCATGCTCCCCTCACATGCATATGCTGCCTTTGTGACATGCAGTATAGTCTCAGAGGAGACTCCGCCTGAGACCTTTAAAATTTAATTTGGCCTTGTTCTAAATTTATAGGCAACACTAAATTTACATTCTCCTGTGTGAGAATTTGGTGTCTTCAAATTTCTATCCAAGGGTGAAAATAGAGAGAGCTTGAAAACTGGCATAAACCCCCCGCCACTCCCCTTTTGAAATCTAAAACTGTTATGAAGCTACATCTGTGATGTTTATCACATTAATATGCTGAAGCGGGAGAGAATTTGTGAATAAAGTCTGCTTTAATAAGCCTAAAGTACCTATTTACAGCTTGCAATCTTGTGCAATGCTAGTAACTAACTGCTGCACCTAATTTCCTTTACCTCCACTCCAAAAAACAAAACAACTGGTTTTAAAATTCAAGTGTCAGCAACAACAGGCAGTTTGTGGCCCATGAATAATGTGGAGGTCAAAGGTACTGGAGCTAAAGGATGTTGAGTCAGTCACTCTTTTCAAATGTTAAGTCAAAACATACCCTTTCAATTATTCACTCACCAAAGTGGCTCTGAGGGAGCTAGCCAACCGCTGAAATATTTAGCTTTGAGATGATGGTAACAGCAAAAGCCTCATTACCCTTACATTTCTGTGATTTCAGTCCCCGCCCTTCGTAAAAATATGTTAAGACTATGTCATATAGTGCCAACCGAACGACCTGTATGTGTACCAGTGCATTAGGCATATCATGTATCATGTATGTAAAAACCCACAATTCAAAAGGTCTCCAAACACTGCAGCCACAGCTGCGCCATGCACATCTCAAGCAGAAGCATCTATATTAACTAATAAAATGACAAGATGTAAACAATAAAATATAGGTAAAATGCATTTTACTCACCGAAACTGCTGATTATTTGTAGACAAATCAAAAAACTGCTTCTGTCGAGCAGACATTCTCAGTCCTGAAGCGAATTAAAACTTATCCGAGAAATACAACTGCGCAGGGTTGACTTTCAGCGTTAGCCTCCATAGCGACAGAAAAGGACTTACTGTTGGAACTGAGACGCAAAGATAACCTCTACAACAGTGTCATTGAACTCATCCTCCTCCTTCAGCCACTGTGGGTTGAGAAAACAGCTATTAAATCTACACTAACATGTTTAGCTTGCGTGAGTAGCTATACATGCGGTTTGCTAGCTCTGACCAGCACGATCTCTGTGCATCCAATCAAATACAGAAATGCCGACATTAGCAGGCCTGTTAGAAGCCCCCCGCCAACTTGAAATCTAATTGTTGAAAGTATCCATGAGGCAACAGGTTCATTGCCATTTATTTTGAATTACAGTGGCCTGCACTGTTGATCCTGAAGGCCTCAAGGCAGATTTCTTTTAACTTGGCAACACAGAGCTGAAATCTGATTGGATAAAAGCTCTAACATAAACAGACTGTATTGGAAGCAGCGCAACTGAGAGGATAGCCATGAGATGAAGAGAAAAGACTATTGGGAACAGTTTAATACATATAGTATTAATGGAAAAAACATATATAAAAATATAATTCAGTGATTGTGACAACATTTGGGCTGGCAGAGAAGGTCTTGCTGGCCCTGACAGCCCACCACTGATGTGTACTATGACCCAAAACATATTGCTGTATTGAGTCAGACTGTTGGCAGTATCAACTGTAGGTTAGCTTATTTTCTCCAGTGAAGGGCTAGATACTTTCGTACACCAGCCTAATTCAGAATTACAACATTTTTGGCCAGATTACAAGGGGATTTACTAAGTGGACTAGTGTTCTCAAGGTACTAATACACACAAACATTGTTAAACAATTTGATGTGTATCATTCCATTAACTTGTAGATTCTCCATCAGTCAATTATGTTTGTATATGGTGCACCGCACACCCTTGAGTTTTCAAAAATCATTAATTTTGGCAGAAAGATCAAAAGCAGAACAGATATCATGTCAAATAGCCTTTGACATGTTGATTTGTTGATTAAGGGGAAAGCATGAATAACCCAGCTTCATCATGTGCCATTTAGCTGACTTTGATCTTAGGGATGCAGTAGTTAAATTCAGTCATGTGCCCACATCTGATAGAAAAGGAGGAGGATGATGATGAAGAGGACGCAAGAAGGGGGAAATGCTTTTCTCAACATGAGATTTTAGATTTTTGGAAAGTATGGCATCTGCCGGAAATCAGCACATCAAGGAAAATTAACTTTTTTACCATAAGAATCCATTGTGGGTGGGTGTGAATGGTTGGTTTTCTCCTCAGAGCTGGAGTAATTACAGAAAAAAACTTCTACATTTGGAGACCATGTGCACTCTCCTAGCATCCCTGATTGAAACAAATGAGGCAAATAATTGGAAGTGTGGTCAGTTTACTGGGGTGAGGTCTAACTTGAGGCCTTTCACATCAGAAAACAAACGACTGTATTTATACAGTTTGATTTCAAGAGATATTGCAATCAATGAAACAGGCAGGACACAAAAACCTTCCTTCTAATGATTAATACTCACAACATTTGAGGGGCCAGCGCCTTAATAATGGAGTTACTGGTGGAGAGTTACTATATCTGTGACATGCCAGATTTGCTTCTTCCTGGTTAGCGAGCTCTTAGTGACATCTTAAGGAGAAAGACGGCACTGCAGCTTAGGTGTAACGCAACGTCAGCACTGCACTACGTGGAAGATGGAGCGGGGGAGGAGGCTTGACGATGATGCTACGTTAAAGGTATTATATTTCAAAATAAGAGCATGCATTCACATTATACGCTTCTAGCCTCTCATTTGTAAAATACAACCCACTAAATAATATACTGTTAACGTTCCTCTCGGAGTACTTTACTTTTAAAGCCACATCACGTGACTAACAAGAGAATAAAAATCACGCAAACTTTTATTTCGAAGTGATACTACTAAAGCTGCTCGCTGGCTGGATGCAGGGATTTTCTGGCTGAATTAAATGGAAGCAAGCAAATAACGTGAACGTTGCCGGATAAATAATCATGGATGTAGCATTCAGTAATAATTAAAGACAACGGTGCTCTCCCGTTGAAATTATCTGACATTTCAGGTCTGCGGTCCGTGAAAACAACGGCTTGTTTCTCCTTCGGGCGACTTGGACTTGGCTCCAATATCAGGTCGCTACAGTGGTGAGGAAGCTAGCTGTCAAGTAGTAGCCACATCAGCACCGCTGATATTAGCCAGCCACGATAGCATCAGTGTAAGCAAGCTGTTATTTCATGTCGACGTGGATTAGAAAGCTGCACTATTTTTTTGTTAAAATGCAACTATGGTCCCATCTTTATGTGTCAGTGTTTGGTGCTGTCTTACAGAGATTTCATTATGGCAGACAGTATCATGAGCAAGGCTGCTACCATGGAGATCCCCATTAACAGCAATGGAGACACAGGGACCCTGACAGAGGATGACAGCCTGGAGCAGGTCAGTCAGTCACCTCACTGACAATTATGCATTAGCATTTTAATCTTAGTTTGTGGTTCTCCGTCCTTTTTAACATGCCAGCACAGACTGGGACCAAGGCTGGTTAGGCCAGCTGTTACCTACACAGGCCTGTTACCATGCACAGGCCTGCAGCTATGAACAGTAGCAATATACCACTATCACCATTGATACTTGTAACTGGAAATTATGTGCTTTAAGAGCATGGAAAAGGAGAAATTCTGTCATTAACTGGGATATGACACTCTGGTTATATGAGCTTTTGCATAACATGCAATCAATATAATTCATAAATGTAATTCATCATTTGTGTCTCATTGGAATACTTTGGTTCCACATGAATAATATGTCTGTCTGTCTGTGAGGAAAATAATACAGAGAGCCAACACAAATGGGTGGTGTTGTGACTATGTATATGTTGACTTGGATCAATTGATTTTACTTTACAAAATATGACAAAAACTGCATGGTTTCTTTACTTGTGAACCACTTCTTCACATTATCTTTTCATAATGTTATAAAGGGTGCGCTGTGCTGTGGATGAAATTGTTATTATATTTCTTACTTTCTAAATCATACTTATTTCCAACATTTTGTTATAAATCCATCAGGATTTGCAGCAGGTGATGGTGTCTGGACCCAACCTGAATGAAACCAGCATTGTCTCAGGAGGTTATGGAGGGCCTGCAGGGGGCATCATTCCAACCAGCACCATCAAAGGTACGACTACCAGAACTGACCGGCATCCTCTACAGGTTTTGCTTTGTTGATTGTTCTTCAGAGTACAGGCCCAGTTTGCTCTGCTCATGAAGTACTAGTTGGTGTACCATAGCTTTACGCTAGTAACTATACATCACTTCAGTAGGGTTGTCAGTAAATACAAATGACCCTGCAATTACTTTGCCAGGTGCTGACTTATCTGGCTTCAAACAGCTCACTGTTTGTTACGCTTTCTGTTTTGAACCCCCCCCCCCGGTATGTTGTCAATTGCAGGCAGTTATTAACTGTGCCAGGGATATGTCAGTGTTGTTTCGAGCCTTCACTCACTGAGAGAAGTCGATACTTAATGCCCCTTTAAGAAACCGTATTGAGAGCTTTTCCTCCTTGTATTTTAATGAGTTACTAGAGAGTCACTATATCCCATAGGGCCTGCTGTTCGCTTCAACCCTGACTATCTGGACAGAAGAAGAGCCCCTGCACCAGGACCAGGTGGCTGTGTATTCTAATGACCCTTTTTTGTGTTCTAACTTAACCTTTATATGTTGGTCTGGTTTGGCTCCCCATAAAAGGTTTTGATGTTGCTTGACCAAGGGGATTGTATGCAACCTTGCTTGTACATTTTCAACTCACAGCTTCAGCAACAAGAAATATTTTGGCAGCTGTCAGAATTAGGGATGCACTAACCTGATAGTTCAGGGCTGTAACATGAAATATACTGATGTTGATTAAGGATGTTCTCTTGTACTGTAAAATGCACTTTGGATGACTGTTTTCTCACTGCTTGGTACTTACCTTTCATCCCATGAAGTCCATTTTCATGTTTTTTTATAAATCCTTTCATTCTGCATGAGCAGCCTGCATGGTGGATTATTTCAAACCCCCTTTTAACTCCTACTTATTATGTATCTTCGACCACAGAGCCTAACATTTTCCTTTCAGTTTACATACTTTACTGTTCAGCTGCATATCTCACTACCAAGCTCCTCACATATTCCACTGTCATGCCTTCTTCTCATCCTCACCCTTTATCATCACCATGCTCATTTCAGACATTCGCATGAAATCCAGGGGTGTTAGCTTGCCTAAAAGCCAGTCTGCAGCCAGTCGACTTGCCCAACACCCAGACCAGCATCCAGGTATCACCAGGTTCATCATCCTGTCCACACTGTCCTCACTCGTTACCATGACCAACACAATTTTCTGTAAATCTCTGCTGTGTAAACTTCGATAAAATAACATGGATTCTTTTTTTCTCTTTTAGGGTCATCAAACCATAACACTAGTAATTCAACAGAAGAAGTGACTCGTGGTGTGGCAGTGGAGAAATTGGACAGTGTCAAGAAATGGGGCATAAACACATACAAGGTATTATGCACTTTGTGTAGATATTTTTTTTAAGTCTCCAGAACCTGATAAAATTGATTGATTAATCCTATTCACCCCTCTTTGCATTACCCCCATTAACTTGTATGCACTTGTAGTTCTTCTGTGACTTACACATGCATTTTTCAGTCACAGTGGTTACATGTCTTTGTCCTACCCTAACTCCATCATATTCCCAAATGAAATTGATGATGGGTTTAATTGAATCTCTATCCATATCCACTATATAGTGTACCAAGCAGATGTTTTCAGAGCGGTTTGGCCGAGGCTCACGAACAGTAGACCTGGAATTGGAGGCTCAGATTGACGTGTTAAGAGAGACCAAGAGCAAGTATGAAAACATTCTAAGACTGGCCACTGCACTCATCAGTCATTTTCAAAGCATGGTGCAGACGCAACAGGCTTTAGGAGACACCTTCACCGACCTCAGCCAGAAGTCCCCAGAGTTGCAGGTATAGTATTGCCAAAGCTCTTTGTGTGATGTGACATGAAAATGCAATCAGTATATAAAACTTCTGTTTCTCTGCAGGATGAATTTGGTTATAATGCAGAAACACAGAAGCTGTTGTGTAAGAATGGCGAAGCTCTGCTCGGTGCCATCAACTTCTTCGTGTCCAGTATCAACACCCTGGTCAACAAAACAATGGAGGATACTTTGATGACCATTAAGCTGTATGAAAATGCAAGGTAACAGACCCTGACATATCATTTGGGAGTTGAGGAAAATAATCTGTACTCCTGTAGTGTAACTACATGAAGACTGTGACAGCCTTTACTGTTTCTGTGTGCAGACTTGAGTTTGATGCCTACCGTTCTGATCTGGAGGAGCTGAGTTTGGGCCCTAGGGATGCAGCTACCATGGTCCGCATTGAGATGGCACAGCATGATTACCAGATCCACAGAGACAAATATGAAAGACTGCGTAGTGATGTCACCATCAAACTCAAATTCCTGGAGGAAAACAAGGTTTGTAGTTTACAATTTTCTTCTTTCTTTGAAATGCTCTCATAATCTAAAGAGTGTGGAATCTTGTTTTTGCTGACCTCTAGTAGTACTCCATGAGTCCTCCAGGGCCCTGTGACATTCACACAGTCTTAATACCATATCTAACCACAGCTATCAGTGATGCTTGTCATGAAACAGGCTCGAAATTTCAACTACTTTTCTGTGTGGTGTTGCTCCAACCACTTAACAGTGCTTTTGGATGGCTTTCTGAATATGGAAAAACAAGTTGTTAATCATATTTGGTCTAGGTGGATGCTTTACAATCCATCATTGCTTTGTTACACCACATTGATTTGTTGCCTCGTTTACACTGTTAAGTCCCATGTTGAATGGAACTTTTTGACTGCAGCATAGAGTTTAAGGCTGATTTTCTACATCATAATAATGTTTTCTGCAATATTCACCAAATTAATGAAAAAATAGAAAGATAAATTCAACATTAGTTGCAGTATGTAAGACGTTTCATGCCTGAAATATCTTATATCTCAATGGTCTGCTTGTACATTTGGGAATTAATCTTAGAGGAATGTGCAAGTTGTTTTTAGGTTATTCCCCAGGAAGTCATCTGAGCAGCTATGTCATTTTAATTGATGTCTGTGGGCTGTGCTTTCCTGTAAACACATTAAACTGTGTTTGTAATAGCAGCCTTGTTCCTTTTCTTTTTCTTTTTTTCTTTTTCTAGGTGAAGGTGATGCACAAGCAGCTGCTTCTCTTCCATAACGCTATCTCAGCTTACTTTGCTGGCAACCAGCAGCAGTTGGAACAAACTCTAATACAGTTCAATGTAAAGTTAAAGCCCCCAGGATCAGACAAGCCATCCTGGCTGGAGGAGCAGTAAAGACCTCTCAAGGCTGAGCTCCTTGACACGAACAGTGGCAAGCTGGTCAGTGAAGACATTATGGTTAGATGGACATGAGGCAAATGTATAAAGGAGTATGTTGTAGGATCAGTAGCGGCTGGTGATAAAGAAAAACATGACAGATCAGTTTTGTAATGTTTTTCAGTATCACTTACTTTACATAGATGGAACAATGATTTCAGTTGTATTTAGAATTTGTTTTGTTAAGTCACGAAAAGACCTTTTGTTACTTTGCAATTCTTTAGGTAGCACAATCATTTACATGTATATCACTTCTCATTTATGTACAGTATAGTCTACCATTGTGGCGATACCCCTCTGCAGTTTTGCACATGCATTATTTTGTTGATTTGATGTTGTCTTTAATATTTCAGAGTATATCACATGGGAGGAATTCCACAAATCACATTAGCAAGTTAGCGGGATAATGGGATAATAATGATAAAAAATGTTATGAAATGTACTCTGGAATTGTTTTTATTTTCATGAATATGCATGACTGAACCACATTATTCAAGTTTTATTTCACAGATTTAAATCAAAGTCATCAAGTTATAACAACATTTTCAAAGTTATCCCACTACGTTTCTAATCACTTTGTGGAATACCTGCCTGAATGGTCAGTTTACAGTTTACATAGAAGGGATAATATATGCAGTGAATATAGTAATTTTCTCTAACCTAATATACACTCCATAATTAATTGGACCTCCTAGATTTTTGATACCGTTCAGATTTGTCCCTATGAATTCAGCACAACAGGTTTACCAAGTATCAGTCTAGGTCTTTATTTATATACAATCCACATACCAGCGACTCCAGTGTTTACACATGGAAACAAGCCTCAGAAACATATGTAAGACTTGTCAGTAACACAATGTCAATCAATACAGTGGATGCTTCAATGATAAATACAGACACAGTCCACATCAAACTGCAACACATAGCCAGTGTATTATCATTTTTGACAATGTTTCAATAAGAGGCGCCAGTGTTTGAGACTCAGTTATTAAGTCTTAAAACACATGCAGTACCGAACACACCTGATACCACCTGCGCTCTAGTTTAGTAGTGCAGATTTCAGCATCTCTTCAAGGACAGAATGTATGGGTACATTTTTCTTATTTTATGTTATTTATTTACCAATCTGTTTGTAACATAACATTGTTACGTAAACCTCTTTTAAATTCTAGTCAGCTGATTGTCTTGTCCTGCATTTCAAATAAAGTCTGCTGGATGTTTTGTTCCACTTAACTGTGCAGTTGACACAAATCTGTCAGTTTGATATGGAAAGTGTTCATGGAGTATGTACAGAAGATTCACAATGTATGTAATATGTATGTATATGGCAATACAGTCTGATATATCTCTAACATGCTTCCCATTACTTATTTCATAATCATGAAATCATACTTTCATTATTTCCTCTAAATGTTCGTTCATCATTTCAAGGCCTGTAAGCATACTGATCCCTAGTTCAGCTCTTGTTTCTTTTTCTTTTTTAATTCAATTTAGCAGCAATTCTGTACCTTTGCTGCTGTTGAAAACAGGAAACACGCTGCTTTTTTGCATGAGATAATTACAGTAGATCGATAGACCTGTTAATTACTCTCTAATGGAGGACAAGCAAAATTCATACAATAAAAATGCAGTGACATTTATTTTAAAAGGAAAAAGAAAATACCAGTATCTCTTCAGTATCTCTTCACACTCTTCACATTGTAGGTCTGCTGATGCTGATTTAGCTTGTAAGAAATACACTTGAGGGATATTGACTAAGACAAGACCAGTTTTATTTTTACAGGGCAACTAACAGCTTAAACAAGCGGGATGTTTTCTTTGCGTAAGCATGTGTAGCTGATAAAACCTGCCAACATGGCAACACAACAACAACACAAACACAACACAAAATCACAAACATGTACTTATGATTATTTCCTTTTCCTGTGAGTAAACCTAATTGCAACTGATTACAATCAAACACAAACACAGAATTGATCCTGTAAGCATATTCTTAATCTCCTCTCTTGTTAAATTGTTAAACTGAGTTTCAAGTTGATCTTGAAATGACACACAGCTCACACAAAGTATTAATAGACTATCTTAGGAATTTATTTCTTGTTATCACTACTTTAATTCTTCTCTGAATATTTGTATGCAGCCAAAAATAATTGTTGGTTGTTTTACATTCAAGGGAAAATATTCAATTAATACACTTATCTTAAAAGCAGGGAGCCTTAATCTTACAGCTGAGTTTACAAAATACCTGACTCAGCAAAAAGGCACACATTTCTTCCAGAATTCTTTTCAAAGATTGAGGGCACTCAGCAAAATGAGCTTCTAAGGATTTGTATTATTGGGTAAGAGATCCTTCACTCTCCTCTTGTTGTACTGCAAAAGAGGGGCAGGAGGCCCAGTAGAAACTGTCTCTCTGGATTTCCCTTTGTATTAGATTTTGGAGAACCACACGATTTGCATACAAATCTATTTAGGGCATTACACCTACCACTCTAAGGGCTTATCATTTTTGAGACAGAGTTGAAGTGCTTACTGCTAACTGACTACCCTGCAAATAGTTAAAGGCCAGTTTGACCACCAACCCACATCCACAGATACCATTGTGTGAACTGGTCAAATGGCTTAATATTTAACCAAAGTATGTAGTCTGTTTAATTTACTCAATCTATCTTATATATTTTTTTCTGACAAAACAAAAAGTAAGGGAACCTAGCCTACGAGCTGTAAAAGAGATTTATTCTTTAAGTTCCAGTTGACTGGTTCACATGGGCCAATGGTGTTAAACGCCTACAACACCTTTAAGAAATCGATATTCTGTCCCTATCAGTCGGGACGTTAATCACGCTGGAGTAGTCTATAAATCCAGTGGACTGCTCACACAACAATTTAATGACAACTGGCCAGAAAACACAGCGGGGCAACAAACTCCAAAAACTCCAGCCAACAAGCCAAATGACTCCAGTAAGCCTATAAATCCCAAGGTTCCGCCTGCCGGGAAGGTGTGGGCTGCCATGAACATAAATGAGTTACCTGGGCGTGTCGTGTACACGCAGGTAGTTTCGACACTTCTCTTGTGCTGTCCAGTCTGATGTTACTCTCTTCTTTGGAAATTTCATCAAGAGGGCTGGGAAATGAGGCAGGAAAAGGGAAACATAAAAGGATATTACAACCGCTGCTGAATCACAAACTAAGGTAAATTTTGGTTCTAACTCCTGATCTGTACCTGATAATGATTGTAACGTATTAACAAACGTCGTATCAAATGGTTTTAGTTATTTGTTGGATAAGATGGATAAGGTTACGGAATAAAAACAGGCCTGTTTAAGATACGAGTTAGACTTCATAATTTAAATTCATGTTGTTTCTTTTATTCACATACAACGTAACATGCTCAGTAGCAATTTCTTTGTAGTGGTCACAAAAATAATCCCATAACAACATGTGTATATCACGATAGATAACTTAGTGTATGGTAGCCTATTATCCAGTTTTCAGTAGTTCACTGCAGTGATTCAATTTTGATACTGTGGAGAAAGTGAATGTTTTATCCATTGCTAAACACTGTTGTGGTGTATGGGAATGTTTGTAACAGTGTCCCCACCCTGTTCTCTTTCTGTCAGTCTGACTGCATCATCCTAACTGACAACATTTTGGACTAGTCACTCCAGCACCACGGCTGCACTTCACTCCTGAAAAAACAGTGATTCTGAGCAGCTTCTATTGCACTGCAAATTCTCTATAGGCTTCCCCCTCTGCCTGTATGTGTGACTGAGACCATGACTGCATCCCAAACTTTCTGAGAGAGCTCTTTGACAAAAGATGCAACCAGAGGATCCTCCCGCAGCACCACCTCCTCCACCTCCACCTCCACCACCACCACCACCACCACCTCCACCTCCACCACCTCCAGCCCCTGGCCTTCCACCACCCTTGCATGGCCTGGGCCTCACTGCAAAGGGGGCGCGCTCCAGGATGCGCAATTTCAACTGGGAAACTCTTCCCAAACACTGTGTTATAGGAAAACACAACATCTGGACATCAGATAAGATTGATGGGGAATATGAGCTGGACACTGATCACATGGAGGAACTGTTCAGCCATAAGCAGGGCCAGCAACAACTCAAGGCCCTGAACCGCCATAGTCTGAGGGGCCTGCCAACTGCTGCCTCAGGAGGGGAAATGGTGAGTACAGCCAGTCAGAGGATACAAGTGTCACACTTTGCTGAATCAGAGTGATACTTTAACCCCAGTGGTTTGTAGCATAATAGATTGGAATGTTTGGTATTTTTGTTGTGTAATGCTGAGCTATGGAGCTAAATTGACTTTTTTTGTTTGAAGACATTAAGTTGAGATAAACAAGAGACATTCAACCTAGAACCAGCAGCAAACTCTCTAATATATATGGGTAAGGATCTCCTCAGTTGAGCTCATGCTTATATGCCGTAATTCACAGTACATGTGACTGTTCCCTTGTAAGAGCAGAAAATTAATCAATTCATTTGTACATGGCATAATGGTAGTAAATATAATGTAATGTGTGTTTGTCTTAGGAACATCATGTTTTGAATTAGAGTCACTCAATACAAGGGTGGAGTCTCACTATTCTTCATAACTGTTTGCTAAAGGAAGGTTAATTTATGTCCTCATGCAAGACTATTCTGTATACTAGCCTACTTTTGCTCCGTATTCAAGCTACTGTACACAATAAACTGCATGTATTGCTATTTATCTAAAGGCAGGTCTTAAGTCAAAACAAGCAAAGACAAAGAGGTTTAAGTTTTTGAAGGATTTGCATATCTAGTTACATCCATTCCTGTCATTTCTTTTGTGGACCAATAGAGGTCAAACATTAGTCTAACAAAAGTGGGTTACTGTTACTAAACTTTAACTTTGACCTATGCCCCCTTTTCCAAAAGAGACACTGAGAAAATGTATCAGTGATGCAAAATGGTATCTTTGCCCTGATTGTTCAATACAATCAACTCTAAGAATTCTTAACCTTTGGAATCAACTGTCTGTTTGGAAAGCTGAAGTATCTGTGATACAAAAGACACTGCTCAAGCCAATAGTGAAATTATCTTAGCAACTGACAAGCTGATTATATCCAGGTCTGTGTCTGTTTCCATTCCCAGGTTTCCATCCTCAGCTCCAAGAGGAGCATGAACATTGGAATTTTCCTAAAGCAATTCAAGCGGTGAGTCAGTGGTAGTGTTCTTAAGGTGTGATTGGTGTAGCACAATAATCTCTTCATGTTTCAGTGTAAAACAAAGCAGGATGAGGCATACAGGTTAGTCTGCAACATGACTGCCTCATGCTCACAAACCATTCAAAGCCAGCATGTTGTGGCACGTCTGAGCTACACTGTTCTACAGCACCAACAGGTTACCTCCCTTGGGTAACCTGCAGATCATTTATTGAGAGGTATTGTAAATGTATGGCCTAAGGCTATTCTGCGTGTGCAACAGATTGAACAGGAAACGGAAAAATAACTTTGTAAATGGTGACCACGTGATAAGCATTTGTGCACAAACTGTCACCAGCAGCAAAACAGAACATATGGCTCTACACATTAATCTAACCATTTAGTGCTCTTTCCTGCTGTATTTTCCTTGTAAAATGTGTTTCTGTCTTCAGTCAAAAGATATTACATCAATCTCACATCCTGTACACCGTGTGTTTTTCTGAAGTGCCAGAGTGTTGCAATTTTGCAGAGCTTTTTGAGCAGGTAGAGGCTTGTTAATGTAGGCAGCGCAAGTTTTCCAAACATGCAAAAGTGTGGTATTAACATGACACACTCTGCTCATGAGGTGTCCCAACCCTAAAGGAAAACATCAAGATAATTGTTGACCAAAGAACCGAACCCTGTCTGTCTCTCCACCTCCCTCCCCAGGCCTGTAAACAACATGATTGAAGAAATTAAATCAGGAAGTAGTCTCAGTTTTGGTACTGGAAAACTGCGGGAGCTGTGCAAGCTGCTGCCAGATGAAGGGGAGGTACTTAAATCAGCTGCTCATTTTTTCTAATGTGTTATGTAAATCTTATTACCTTGTTGCTCGTAATTTTACCTCATAAAAACATTGATTTTAAGGCTTTTTGGGGCTCTTTCAATGAATGCAGGTGAGGCAGCTAGTCAGTTTTAAGGGTGACCAATCCACTCTCCCAGAAGCAGATCTGTTTATGCTAATGCTGGTCAAGATTCCCAGGTGAGCTACCTGTAATATACTTCCAAGTATTGCATATGTTAAATGTCACTGGTGGTTTATTAATGATGGAAACTCTGTTTCTGTTAGTTATGAAGAGCGTCTCAGCAGCTTGGTGCTCAAAGAGGAATTCTTCCCCCTCGTGGATGAAATGAAAGGATTCATTGGCACTATGACAGCTGCTGGAAAGGGTATAGTGTGTTTTCCCAGATTTTAAATAGATAAGCCTCATAACAGGTTTTGAGCAAAAATAGAATTTAGACTTAGAATACACCATGTGTGCCTTCTTTTAGAGCTATTGGAGTCTGATCATCTCCATTCTGTCATTCGCCTGGTACTGAAGACTGGAAATTACATGAATGCTGTGAGTAAATATGATGTGACAGTGGAGTCTTGGATGACTTCCTTCTATGTTTGTGCATTGCTGAGTCTTACTTTGTTTAATTTGATTACAGGGTGGCTATGCAGGCAGTGCAGTTGGCTTCCGAATGGCTTCTCTGTTGAAGTTAGCTGACACCAAGGCAAACAAACCTGGAATGAATCTTATGCATTATGTTGTGATGGTAGGTGACTTTTATTACTTGAATTACTTTGATCTTATTGTGATATAGAGTCTGATTATGTACCTTTAAACATGTTTGTCAAATTTGATTTTTTTATATCCACCACAGCAAGCTAATAAGGCAGATGTGGCCCTACTTGAATTTCCAGAACAACTCAAACACATTGAACCTGCAGCCAGGTAAACAATTGTTTTAAAGGCACTCATCACATTTTAGCTCTATTTATTTGCTTTACTATCGTAATTAAGAATTTTCTCTTAGGATAAATAAAGGTGACGTTGAAGCAGAGTTTGGAAGATTGGTAAAGAAAGTACAAGATGCCAGGGCTGACACCTTGAAGCAGGAAGACCTAAAGGCACAAATGGAGGATTTCCTAAAGGTGGGAAGGCCTTCCAGTGGGTGTGAATTTTCATGGTGATTACATATTCTAATGTTTTTATTTTGGTTCCATCTAGGAGGCTGAGGTCTGCTTGGCAGAAATAGAAACTGATCTTCAAGAATTGCAGTCAGTGAGTGACTCTGTGGCAGAATACTTCTGTGAAGACCCAAGCAAGTTCAAACTGGAGGAATGTTGCTCCATTTTTAAATCCTTCTGTGAAAAATTTCTGCGGGCTATGCAGGTAAGCATGTATACTGGTATGTTTTCCTTCAGACAAAAAACCATCCTGCTTTATCTATTAACTGCATGGTTTTCTACAGGAAAACAAGGCTCGGGAGATGGCAGAGGTGAAGCGGAGACACAGAGATAGATTACAGAGCGCTGCCAAGCGCAGGTCCACTGCCACCTGCTCCAGTAGAGACAAGGAAATGGATGGTATTGCATTAGAGTCTGTACTACAGAGGTTCCTCACCAATCGTGTCTCTCGGAGGAGAGCTGGAAGGCCCTTGTCCACTCATGGGAGCCCCACAAATGGCAGCCCAAACAATGGGAGTTTATCAGAAATTACCTCGCAGGCAAACCTCCCCATTGGAAATAAAAAGAGAGGTGGCTCATTTAGATTTAAGGAGTTGGGCAGAAAAGAGTGGAATTCAGCAGTTGAACTCACAGAGAACTCTTCACAAAACAAAACACAATCAGATGGTGAGGATAACAAGGCAAAAGGTGGAAATTCTGATGAAGAAGAGATGAAAACGTCCAGAAAGGAGGACTCTAGAGGATTTACAGAACCAGCCAAAAGGCCCACCAGCATTTCCACCTCAGTCAGATCTTTCTCAGCCACCACTGATGAGGAGGACATACAGGACAATAATGAAGAAGAGGCCCAAAAGTTGCGTGAAGCATCTAAAAAAGTGTTGCGCTTTCAGAACAGTCGTGGCAGTGTCTCATCAGGGGACTATTCTCTGGAAAATCTGAAATCTCCTGGTCCAACTACCACCTTGCCTCGTCAGCGCACCTTTGATGAGGAGACAGAGAGGTATCCTGGAGACCCAACCAATGAAGATTTGGTTAGATTTTTGCTCAATCCTCCATCCAACCCAAAACGTAACCTTGGCCGCCGCCATACTCTGCCTACCAAAGTCCCTAAAACTGAGGAAGAGGAAGATAATCTGTGGAATGAGTCTCCAATCAGAACTCCTAATCCTGTGGCAAAAGACAAAGGGATGCTGCCAGCAGAGGGTGCTGAGCACAATCCCTCAAAACAAGTGTTTGATTTTACTGACACGTCTCGCAACTTTAAAAAATCAGGTGCTCATGACCAGAATTCCCCATCAGCAGAAAAGAAAAGCAAGCCAAATGTTTCTTCAGCCCATGTTCCAGATGAAGGGCTAAGGGAGCAAAACCAAGAGGACAATTCAATGGAGCCCACAGGCAACCACTTACAGAGGAACAGTGAAAATGTTCCCCATAAGAGTGCGTGGATGAAGACTGAGACTTCTGGACTATTTTTTAGCTTTTTAAAACGCCTTGGAGATATGAGCAAACTGCAGAACAGCAAGGAAACTGTTCATAAGGGCACCTGGTTCTGGTGTATAGAGTTTGAAAGATATCAAATTTAAAGTCCAGGGAAGCTCATGTAATTTTAGTGTTACATGTAATGAACTCATCATAGTGACGCTGTAGTGCTATCTGTAATGTTACTTTTGTAAATTGATGGGTTAAAGGTTGTAAAGAGACAGAGGGTTTTCTGAATGTGGTTGGAGAGTGTTTTTGCTCAGGAGAGGAAATTCTGTATATTGTACCACTAGATGGCAGAATGTAACAGTAACATAAATAAACTGTTGGTTCAGAAAGTAGGGGTGTTGATTTCCAGGCAATGTGTATATTGTTAAGTAAACAAAAGAATGCTAGGCACACTCACTGTAAAACATTTTATCACAGCTTTTTTCCATGCATTTTAACAGTTGGATAAAAGAGTTAATACTTACAGTGTGTCTTAAAATATTCAACTAATGTTGAGTGGGATGGTAAGAGATAATAGAGAAATCAAACTGTTTGATTGTTATTTTTGATACTTTGATAAATGACTACTTGTACTGTATGTTTGAATACAACATTGTTATTTTCAGTTTTAAAATTATAACTTATCTTTGTTTTTTTCCTCTTTGTTATCCTCTTCTGTTGTTTTCACAGAAGCACATGAAAAATGCAGACAGTTGTGGATGCTTTCAGAGTCTTACTCAATTCAACCATTGTTTCCATTTTAAATGGGTCAGTGTTACAAAGGCAGCCTGTACATGAGCATAGCAGAATCATGGACTGTCTGTGACAAAGCGAAGGGTTCTAATCTCAAATTAGTCAAAGGGCAAACACCTGGTGGCCTGTTACGATGGAAGGTACCAGCCTGCCCATATTTACACCTATAACTATGACCTAACAATGACCTTCTGTTTAAGTTGTGTTCTCATTTAAACACAAACTGGTATAATTCATTAATCTGAATGCTTTTTTATTTATTGTGATAAATATTTATAAGAATGAGATGCATAGTCACAAAATTACAGAGTTACAGAGTATTGCCCCTAATTGTGAGTAAAATTATTTTTTGCAGCTGTATCAGTGAGAGTGTTGAATAAATATACACTAATACCAGAGTTTCAGTATATAAGAAAATATATGAAGTGTCAAGGTAACTCGCCACCCTAAGAGAATTCACATCTTGGATTCATATTCAAAAATAAAAAAAATATTATCTACATATTTATTTGGCTCTGTTTACACAAATTGAAATGTGTGATGACACAGCATACTTCAAAATTTAGGGCTGTAGTCTAGGGCAGAAGTCCAGAAAACATTTCAAATGCCTGCTGATGCTTGTGCAGAGGTACATCATTGTAATTCTGAACTGGAAAACAGAAATAAGAGTGCTTCTTCCACTGTCTGTCTGAATTGCAGACCATGTAACTACGTAACACCTTTTGGTTAAGTTTAAGAGAAGATGAAGAGTTGCTCCTCTTCAGGCCATAAAATAATTTAAACATCTTCAAATAAGCTGTCAAAAAGGCTACAAAAATAGCATCTGATGTGATGAATGTTTGTAGCATAATGACATTATTATGTCAGCCGTTAATATTACTTTATCGGGCGTTGAACCTTCGCCAGTCCATCGCAGGGCCAACACATATAGACAAACAACCATTCACATTCACATTCACAGTCATCAATTAACCTAAGCTGCATGTCTTTGGCCTGTGGGAGGAACCTGGAGTACCTGGAGAGAACCCACACAGACACAGGGAGAACATCCAAACTCCTCCACACAGAAAAGCCCTGGGCCTCGAACCCAGAACCTTCTTGCTGTGAGACGGCAGTGCTAACCACTGCCCACCGTGCCGCCCACTATACATACATTATCTATAATAATAATTTCTCTCAAGCAAATGTGACATATTGTAGTGTTGTTCTAAGAATATATGAAGAAATAGTTAGAAATATGAATTCTTATCTTAATTACACGTTATGTGTTATTCAAGATATGTCAGTCTTGGCAGTTACTTACAGTTTTTGCTGTGTGACCTGCTCAGTGCTGCTGCTGCTCTTGCCAGACTGAAGCAGCCATCTTGACTAAACTACGACGATGGAAGCAGTCTCCATGGCAACTCCACGTTGCAGAATAGAACCCAGAGATGACTGTGTTTGCCCCTCACCCCAAGCCCCACCCCCAACAAACTCCCCACTGCCTGCATCACACAGTGCATCCACATTATAATACACAGTAATACAGTGCCATCTTTTTTCATTCATGCCTTCCTCTGTCACCTTCCCTCTCATAAGTCTTTACCTAGAGCATCTATATTGACCCATTCTTCACTCCCCCACAACTAAACCTTCAGAGACAAATATTTAGCATCCATTGAGCTTTAGCTTGAGCTAATTGCTTTGTTCTTTAAACACTGATTTCTTGCATTTCTAAGTCAAAATCTGATTTAGTCTTCTCTACACACAGCCTATATTATTATGTATTCAAAATGTATCATCAAGTGACCTGACCCCAGCCCCCATACCACCACCTGACTCCACCCAAATGACTGTATCACTGGGAGAAGCAGGACTCCCCTGCTGATTGCACACACCCATCTCTCTGCCTTTCTCTATACCCTCTCATTTCCCTGCCATCATAGATTGTACATAGTAATTAGCAATTCCCCTGTTTACAGTTAAAAATGCAAGAAACTCATGGGGCAATGTCTGAGAGAATATAACATGATACATGCTGGGAAACTGTTAAGGCACTGAACTGCAGGTGGTTTTGTCTGATTGTTTTAGTCAGCGGTATATTCATTTTGTCTTTACACTCTAATAATTCTTCATACCCAAATAAATCAAATCTTAAAGGAAATAAACTGCATCCTTTGTCCTTTTAAGGGAATTGGGTGTTATCTGAGGAAGCCAAACCCCTTTGCACCAGACAGATTGTATGCCTCAGTCAGTTCCTGAGATTTCATCTCTTTTGCATATTCCCTGCCCCCTCCATATGCCATTGGGTTCTTCAACTCCTCCCATCAGCCATCTGACCAATACTGCATGTAAGCCACTCCCCTAATCTCCCCCTTTCTCTTCTCCTCTTCCTTACTGTCCCCTTCTTCTCCCAGACAGACCCTGCCCTTTCTTGTCTGTCGCCTGCTCTGTGGATTCTGTTGTAGAGGATTGGGACGCTGACAATGGGAAGATTTCTCTACAGCCTGCAAAGCTGACACTCCACTCCCTCCTGCTGGGAATACATGTGAGTACAATCCGGTCATTCAGTTTTTTTTTTTTTTTTTTTTTAAATTGTATCGTGTTTCTGCTTTCTCATCTTGTTTGTGCCAGTATCTGGAATCCTCAATAATACAATGACTGAGATAGAAGCAGATGAATAATTGATTACTCCATCACAACCAGCATCTGTGTATTGGTAATTCACAGAGGGGTTGTACTTAATAACTACAGCCCCTCTGTTGTGATATATTCTACTTACATTATTTGTCAGTCATGGAAAACATGAAGTAAAAGCATTTCATTCCAGCCTTGTTTAAGGGCAACTGTTGCACTAAAACATTGTAGTGCTCTGATTCTTTATTGCTTCCCTAAATCAGCCCACACACTTCTCCATTTTAGCTCTTAGGCGGCCCTGGCTGCCGCTCTGTAGCAGGTGGGCATCTCTGCTGCAGTCTGAGGGCTGGGCTCTGTAATCAAGCATACATGCTCTTTTGTTTAGAGGATTAGTGATCTTTCATTGTTTTTTCTGATCTGAATTTGTATGGGGGATACTGCTGGGAAGATATGTGAGCCACATGTGAATCAGTGTGTTGTTTGCTTATGTCACTCAGTGTGATGCATTGTACTGCAGCAACAGCCAATGCATCATTTTCATACCTCTGGCCTAGAATGTGAGCAGATGGTCCAGTGGTTTCTTATTGATTGGTCTTTTGTTCTGGAAGATGGCTCATCTTTGTTTAAAACTATCTCAAAAGTCACATGCTAGATGAGTACAGCTGCTGGAAATGTTTGGCTGGTTTTGCTCTGCTGGCTGCCTGCACTGGGTCACACGGAGGTTGCAGACGGTCCTGGATGCTATGCCTGAGGGCAGATACTTAGCAGGGGTTACATGTCTGGCTTCAGGGTTCTACTCAGTTTATGGGCTTGGAGTGTCAGATAATTTCTGTTTTCTTCCACCAGGGTCTGCAGCATATGCAAGAAAACTGTGGTACAAATATTGGTACTATGTTGGTCAAACAGCACAAGTCCACACTGAATTGGCTCTTTACATCTTTATGAACAGAGCTCAAATCATGGCATAGAGGTGACCAGATACAGTAAGACCACTGAATACTAATTTGATCAAAGGCAGACATGTGGCAGTGATGAAGGATGTAGCACGGACCCTTCTCATTGTCAAAATCAATTCCCTCTGCACCCACGCAAATAATCTGTTAAATATACACTGATAAATTGATTGATCAAATAATTTGATCCTGATGCTTCATATTCAGTGATTTGAGGACATCATCTCCAGATTATATCACCCTCATGCAAATGAGGCCCATCACAATAAATTTTACAGAGGTTATTTTTTTTAACTTGGGCACTGAAATTTAATGATACCAACCAAATATGACTGAATTTATTTTCAGTTGAAATATTTTTTTTGGCTCCTCCTTTAAATTTAAAATGTATTGTCTCATTAAACTGATTTAATACAGTGCATAAGTTTGGATCTTTATATTACCCTCTTGTCACCATAAGATCTATAGAAAACTAATTCTCTGGTGCACTGAACTGTAGGTACTAGTATTAACCATATTGCAGTATAATAACCTAACCCTTTGGCAATGGACTTTAGAGAGTACAAAGTATAGAATAATGGTATACACAAGAAAAACATCTTACATTAATTTTGGTCTTTAAATACTCTTTGGTGATAGACTGGAACAACGACAATAATGTAAAGTCATTTGATTCAGGCTCCTACTGTTGTATTACCCTTATTATGCTCTTATTTTTTCTTTATTTCTGTTTTAAATTGTCTCCTTAATGAAAATGGATATTGCCTTATTTTCAGACCAGGGACAGCATTTGCATATTGACTAGAATTGATTGTATTATGCTCATTATACTGTGGGTACTGTAGATCAACACCCAAGACTGATCAAAGCTAATTATCAGACTCTGTCATTTGCCCTCCTTTAAGATGGATTTTCTCTAACCACTTGTTTAGGTTTGGCCATTTTCATTAAAGTCAGCACTTTCACCAGCTGAGGGCGTTTTCTTTTTAGTTCTGTGACATCATAATTACATCATAACCTTGTGAAGAAGGATGCACTCACATCAGACATGACACAATGGATGTAATAAATATTAGATGAGACTTTACAATGCTGCAGAGCAATATTTCTCAGTCTAAACATCAATAATTTCAGGAAAAAAGTCACAGTCGTTGTACAGGGAGTTATGGGGGTGATGATTTAAATGTCTTCTTTATTTTTAATGAACTACAGTTGTACAATTGTTTAAATGTCTCTGAGTATTCAGCAGCATGTAAAGATAAACAAAATGACAGTAATGATACAGTGCATGTATCATGTATTTGCACAGGACAACATGTCCAAGACATTATGTGACCGTGTGAGTCACCATATGTAGCACCACAGTCACTCTGTAGAGCTCTTACTGCAGGTGGACAAGGGTCGCATGCAGCAGCCTCTGCCTGTGTGCTGATCTTTAAAAAAAAAAAAAAATCTGCAGTGCATGTTGTGCCTGCAGACACACTCTGCCAGCCCACCGCATTGTCTTCTGCTAGCCTTTGTGATAGTGGGCTCACAGGGAGAGACACAGATGTCTCCTGACTCCCTTTCTGTGTCAGTGCTGATTAAATATTCTGCTGACCATTGTACATGACATGATCTGCTCACTTTTGCTCATCTTCTCTTATTAGTTGTCAGATCTTATCAATCCAATTTCTGCAGTGAAAAAAAGATATAACATGACTATAGTGTTAGTATTTTTAAGTAACAATAACTAATTGTTCTTCACAGAGTCAGTTTTTACACACTACACCACATTTAGTCAGGCATTTATGTAAATATATGCCTATGCATTCAGATCATGAAAGTCAGGCAAGCATAAGATATAAATACAAACCCTGAGCTCATCTATGAGTTGCGGATGAGATGAACTCCAGAGTAAAAGGTGAAACAAAAAGCAGTGGTTACTGTTGTGTCTTATGTTAAGTCTGTTGTTCTCAAAAGCCTCATACATTATGTTCACACACTGTTTTTCTTTCATTATGTCCAGCGTCCACTGCTCTGACAGAGACTGATGCATTCAGACAGATTCCTTCATTGGATGCAGTGAAGTGTAAGAGGGGCTTGTTAGTTTGAAGAGCAGAGGTTTCTGTGTTGTGTGAGTAATGACTGATGAGTCATCATATAGCCAGGCACCTTCACTGGGCCCTCAGCAGCCCCGTAACACTCTCCAAAACATGTCAATGTACTGTAAGAGATTTAATTCCCAGTATTTCTCATTTTCAGGCCTGCATCAACCTTGTTGTTCTAAACAGCACGAGGGCTCTTTGAATTGTTATTGCTAGTTCAAATGGGACAATGCAATCAGTCATGCTTGGCCTGTGTCTGAATTAGATTCCATCAGATATTGTGGCAAACTGACATAATAATCACAAGTTTCCCATTTGTTCATGGATTTACTGCCCATTGAAACATAACATCTTCAGAATGCTTTTGAATAAATAATATGGACAGTTAAATCTCAAACAGATATTTGCAATGATGCAGATGATATGTGGCATTTACAGTAATGTGGAAAGCAGCTCACATGTTGTTTTTATTATGTAATTTATATGAGTCCTTGTGGTGAGGCTCAGTTAAAACCTCTGGTATACATCTGTCTTTCTTGCTTTTACTCTTTCATTACACTCTACATGCTTCCTTAAAACTTGGCAAATTTTATCAGTAATGGTGAGTTTTATACAAAATTAGCTCGAAGCTAGTTCTGTACAGGTTGAGTGTATGCAAGAACAATTATTGCATGATGACACGTGTGTGGGGACACAGCAGATATGGATGGAAACATGAAGCACAGTCTGTATTTAACACAATCTTGACAGCACATCATCAAGGGCCGACACTTTGTACTGCAGGTCAGAACTTTTGCCCATGTTTACTGGTCCAGCACACTGACTACTGAGATAAACTATTGGAAAGCGCCATAGTCTAAAGTCTTTTAGTCTGATGTCCTTTCTGCGGTGGTGACACACAATGCAGATATCACTGGGGAGATACAGAATTACAAAGAACTTCCCCTGAATAATGGTGTGTATGAATAATATAACACAGGCAGAAAAAATAGTAAACACATGATACTGAAATACAGACTTGAAATACTAGATGCAGTTGAAGGTTCTTGCCACTTGCTCAAACAGAGGAAGAGGAAGGGAAGAGAAAAAATACTTTTTATGGGCCTTGATGTGCAAACATCCTGGAATCCTGAACAGTCATAGCTAGGGCATTACAGCCCGCTTAAAGAACCAGTTTACAACTTATCCTTTGCTTTGGCTTTCAGTGGTTTCAGCATGCATTTGTTGAATCATGATATGTACAGAGATCAGACAATACTGATCAATGATTAAACACAGCCTTAATATTGATCCAAGCAGAGTATTTTGTTTAGTTTTCAAGATCTTTACCAATGAGATGTCTTCCATCACTCCAGTACAACAGAGTGAATTGAATTGGATTTTCAGTGGCCAAAGCATGGAAAAATTTCATTTAAAAAACATAACAGCAGCATTTCTTTCTAGAGCCATGTCCGAGTTAGTAAATTAGTCAAGATGTGTTGTGCATCATTATTAAAAACAATTTTCTATCAGGGTCAAGCAAATCATTGATTGTATCCTGTGGATTTATTTTTATCCTATAAATATTTAAATTCATATTGAATTGTTTTTTGGCTAGCTGAAATTAAGTTACATTTGATATAATTTTGGTACTCAGAAACTTTTAAAGGATCACACTTTGGGAATATATATATCATATTTAGTAGGGCCTCTTCGTGGAATCTTATGTAATAAGTCTCATGAATAATTTAAAACAGCTTTGGGTAAGATAAGTAGATCATCTATTCAGCCTGACAATTTGGGTGTGATTCTAAGTGGAGTGTTTTCTCATCTACAAAAGATAACATCACTCATTCCATCCATGTCCTCTTTTTTATTTATTTCACTTTACAAAATGCTGAAATGTACTGTACTAGCAGACATGAGTCATTACTTTTTATATTATGGAAGATAAAAAAAAGCCTTGATGATGATTTGCAGTCCAAGTGCATAACTTGCAACTACAAAAACAAGCAGCACTTTATGGGAGAGGTGTAGAGTAGGATGGTATGGTTGCCTGCCCTTGTACAGCAGAGAAAATCCAAGCAGATTAAGCTGAGAGCAATGTTTTCTCTGAATGTGAGCTCATGTTGCTGAAATCCAATTAAACTATTCGTATTAGATGTACCTATCTTGGGTACAAAAGTGTCAAGCACACTAACAACTCATCTCTATGGAATACCACCTTATAGTTTGCATTATGAACAAGAAATGTCCCTGCTTCACAGGTGGTAGTGGCATTCATGCAGTGTGTCAGGCCAAGTTTGTGTGCGTTTATGCGAGGCGATTGCTTTTATTCAGATTTGAGTTGATTGGGCATGATGGTGTCATCAGTCTTGGAGACACAGTAATCCAGATGGCAGACAGAGCCTGACCCTGCGGGAGGACTTTAAGCCACTTAACTGTAATGCAGGGTGAGAGTGGCAAGACAGCTGAATTTACAAACATTCACATTCTGTGGATTTTCTGCAGGCGTCATGTTGCAGTGTGACAGACACAGTACAGAGAGAGAAAACACTGTTGCATACTGACTTAGTTGATTGACCTCATCTGTATGAAGTGCTGATCATGCAGTTCCTGTGACAAAGCCTTGAAGTGGATATCTGGTCACATGCTGCCTCATTCATTACAGTATACTGCAGATTTAGGTCTCTAGTCTCTACTGTCGCCATTACTGTATGTGTAATATTTCTGTCAGAGCTATTCTTAATATTTGAACTCATGGATTACTTTTAGATTTATCAGTCATAGGACAGTTTTGCTGCATTTATATCTTGGAATAACTGAACTGTTTCGAGGTCTATGATGAAGGCTTGTAAAGTTTCTTATATAAACCATCTGCATTGGCTATGTTGATGTGGTTTTTGTCTTATCTGTTTATTTTTCAGTGTACTTTTTAGCTCATATGATCCATCTTTCTTTCAAAGCACATACACAGCTAACAAGGGCTGCTATTAGGGAGAGACTCCTTTTAAAGAAAGATCCTCTTTCTGTGGTGAGGTGAGTGGGAGGAACTGAGCTGAAGAGGGCTGCTGAGGGAACAGACAGGCAGGGAGGAAGGGAAGTAAAGGCAGGGGGGGGGTCACAGCCATAAAGGCAGCAGCTAGCCAGCCCTAGAGGGGAGGAGCCTGAGGGCTTTGGCTTCTCAAGCTTCCTCCTGATGTCACTGTTCAGCTGCTGCAATTCAGCGTCCATGTGAAGGGTAGACAGCCCAGGAAGGGGAGGGCTTTCGAACTGAGACAAAAAGGAGGGGGAGGCAGAGAGGGTTGGGAAAGGGCTGGTTGTGTGGACAGTGAAAGGCCTCAGCAGAGCTCCTTAGTCAGTAGGCCTTGTAATCACTTGGCAAATAGCAACAATAGGGCCTGCGTGCCTAAGAAAATCCCCATCTGTAAGACGTCTGTGGCTGAAATCAGGCCTGCTGATGCTCTGTGCATTTCTGTGGCTTGAGAGAGAGACAAGAAAAAGGAGAGAACAGTAGAGAGAAGGAAAATAGATGAAGGGAGGGGAAGAGATGTGGGGTGGTAAGCTGTGAGCAGAGCTGGAATGCCATTGTTAGAGCTCACCGCTCTGTGTTGCAGAGAGGGACAGCTGCCTCTGAGGCCTGCTAGCTCATGTGAGACAGGCAACTCAGCTGACTGAATTTTCCCCCCATCTCCCCACAGACAGACAGACAGGTGGTGCCTGAACTCAGCCAGCTGGGAGTCAAAGGAAGGAACCAGGAGGAATTCGGGGAGGGGCGTTTTGAAGCTTCCTCTTTCCTCTCCATACTCTCAAAGAAAAAAAGGGACTAGCTATATTTGTCAAGGCTCTGTTCAGAGCTGTAAGACAGAGTGGGAAGCTCTTGGTGCTAGATGATGTGCAGGCCTGATAGCTTATGCCATCCCAGGTCAGACTGAGAGAGCAGTTGTATAGATGCAACGTCAAAGTAGAGATTGGATCGGTGCTGGTGGATCAGTGGATCAAAGATGAGGCGAGGCTGAAGAACTGCAGTCAGGGGGTTGTGACGCATGAGGAGGTGATGGGTGAGTTGAAAGATTTGTGTGCATGTTCTCAGGATTAGTAAGATCTAGACAGTGACTTGTAACTGGGACAATTGCAGTTATGTAACATTAAAACTTGTAGTGAGTCTTTCTCAGTAGAGTGTATCCATTTTTATATAAAGTGCACACTGGTCTTTTATTTTGTCTGTGGCCTTGATGTGTATTGAATTGTGATTTCCATAGCAAATTGCAATTGCTAAAGCTTTTGTTTCATTGAATCCTTCCTCAGCCACATGAATCTCAGGAATATTATATATTAGTAACTGAACAATGATGTTTTACAGTCACTGATGCTGTCCTATATTTGGATCCACAATAATAAAGATAGGATCTGTTCTCATTTTAACTTTGCTTTTAGGTTTGTTTATTTGTAGATGAATCAAGTCAAAAATGACGGCTCTGCACTACAGCTCAAGTTGTTACATTCCACTTCTCTCAGTCTCAAACTGATTATACAATTACTTCATGCAAATTGTGTCTTTGTGGTCTATTTGAAATTATAAACACGAATGTAAACTAGGTGAGTTCACCTTTTCATATAGATGTACCATGGTTTTTATATTCTATCTTAAGGATGTAGTTTTAAGTATAGTGCAGATAATCTTTTGATTGCAATACAATATGCTTCAGAAGAGGTGTGTTTGTTGGAGTGAAGAAATTGAGCATCCATGACTATAATTGAAATTGCCCACATGCTAAAACCATAATCAGACAGGATGTTGCTTACTGATGTTTCAGAGAAAAATTAGAAAACAGCTGTGTGTACGCCTGCTAGTTTCCTAGTCAGCCAACATAGCATCCACAGTTTTTACAGAACAATACATTCCATTCTTTAGGGTGTGACACTTATTATTGGATTTATTTGCTTTTTGTTTGAAACAATATATTAATTGCCTGACCTGTAAGAGTTTTTACCGTAATTCAGCGTGTCCATGCTCATGCCACCAATGACACAGACTTTGTCAGACATCACTCCTTGAATTTTCACATAATTAAACACTTCCCCCTGGATTCCATCAATCCTTGGTGAACTTTAGATGAAGTGGATGGATGGAGCTTTCATTCACAAGGTACAATGCAGTGTCAAGGTTATTTTAGGATGGTGCATTACAGACGTAAATAGAGACAATGAGATCAGCATCTGAAATGAAGTGAAAACTACCAGGAAACTAGTGGCTAATGATGAGCTCTCTAAAATGCTGTGACTCAGTCCGTTGACAAAAGGCATCTTTAGAAAACAGAAGGAGACAGTGGGAGAAAAATGACACAAACACTTAAAAGTTTCTGATTTTGCACAGTTGAACTGAACAAAAATACTGACTAGTGGTTGAAATGTTTTTAGATTAAATACAGATTGATGCTGCGTTGTAAGCAGTGTTTATTGACCACATTAAAGCATTGTGTCTGTGATTTTGATGCTCACGTAATCCTTTATGTGCTTATTTACAATATGACAGATGTACAACATGCCATTGGCACGCTGAGATAATCTGTGCTTGACCCACTGATACAGTTTCGCGTAACAGCAGCTTTGCCATCTGAACAGCGAGCCAGCAGGCATCCAACTCATAAAACAGAGGACACCGTGTATGGTAAAATATTGTCCAGGAATGAAACACAAGATACATTTGAGTACTTTTTGTTAGTAGCATAGATACTTCTAACACCACTGTAAACACAGACATATTGGCTCCAAGACTGCATAGTTGTCTCGGCTTAGAGTTCTGCCCTGCGGTGTTAATCACATGTATTAATTTTTCTTCCACTACATTAGCTTGATCAGGATTTTCACTTAAAAAGTCAAACAACCTCCGGCTATTCGGGCGTTTGTGAAAAGGCACAGTTTAGTAAGGGAGGGAAAGCATAAAATGCCAGCAGATACAGGACTTGGATGAGGTTTTATAATGTTAACAGCATTATGACTCATTTCTTCCTTGTGCTCATACTGAGGGTAAGCGGATACACCCTCCTCACCCTGTTTGAATGTTTCCTCAAGGCTTTCTTGACCTTTCTCCTGTTTCTTTCACCCTGTGTGTGCAGGTTAAGTGGTCCCTGTGCCCTCTTTGAATGTCCGTCGCTATGGCTAAGCGGGAGACCGGCAGCACCAGCCCTGTGGTCAGGCAGATAGACAAGCAGTTCCTGGTCTGCAGCATCTGTTTGGACCATTATCACAACCCTAAGGTCCTGCCCTGCCTGCACACCTTCTGTGAGAAGTAAGCTCTTAATCAATCAATCAAGCTTTATTTGCACAGCACTTATCATACAGTACAGTTCAAAGTGCAATTCAGGTGACTGACAAACTTAAATGGTAAAACAAAGGGAGACAATTAAAGAGAAAATGAATTCAAGATTAAAATCTCAGAGTTAGGTCAACGTACTAGATTTTATGTTTTCATAATTGTGCTTCATTTAGAAGCTGAGCATGTAGAAAAAGACATATAAATTGTTCAGTGCATTATATTGTTTTTTTATCCCCTTTGCCTGCTGTAAGTTCATTAACTGAGGTACATTAACAAGATGTTTAAAGAAGTTATGTGTAATGGCCCAAAATCACACCACTTACACCAGCAGTTCTCTCGTCCTTGTGGCTTCTGCATGATGTAATATACCAGCCACACTGAACTTGGCCTTGCAAGAGAGACACAGCATTCTTTATGGCACAGCATTGTTGGCAGCAAGCAGTGATTTCCACACCTTTGCTTCACAGTTATTAAACTAATTTGTTGTGCCCAGTAAAGACTGTAAGGACCAGAATGTCATTGTCCTCCAAGCAGGTCTAAAAGAGAAGTTTCACACCTTGTTGGGTGAATAGGTGCTGACTTGCAACTTCTGTTGTCTGATTTATTTCTGTTACTTATCTGTATACATATTCTGTTATTTCTGTCTTGAATCTATGCAGATGTCTACAGAACTACATCCCTCCCCAGTCTTTGACGCTGTCCTGCCCAGTCTGCAGACAGACCTCTATCTTGCCAGAGAAGGGTGTGGCAGCCCTGCAGAACAACTTCTTCATCACAAACCTAATGGAGGTATTACAGCGAGACCCAGAGTGCAGCCGACCTGAGGCTGGCAATGTGCTTGAATCAGCCAGTGCAGCTACAGCCTGTCAGCCCCTCTCTTGCCCCAACCATGAGGGCAAGGTAAGTTAAAACAAAAGGTCAGAGGGTGTTATATAGTAAGTAAAATCTATCAGAGATCAACCACCAAATTCATAAAAACACTGTACTTCTACAAGATCTCATGTATAATTGGGTTAAGGTCAATAAATGATATATATTTCTGATGTGTTTAAATTTAAGCAAATTTACCCACAGAAATATGATGTTTAGTTGTCTCTTGCTCCACTGCACCATCTGCAGGTAATGGAATTTTACTGTGAGTCATGTGAAACAGCCATGTGTCTGGAGTGTACAGAAGGAGAACACCGGGAACATGTGACAGTTCCTCTGAGGGATGTGCTGGAACAACATAAGTCAGCACTTAAAAATCAGCTGGATGCTGTGCGAAACAGGTACAATCCTCAGTGCTATAGTGCACAATAGGCTGTGTCATTGTATTTGAAAGATCTTGGAAGTACTGAACAGAATGCTAATTTGAAAGTTTTATCTTGTGTTCACATTCATTTTCTTGTTGCAGACTACCTCAGTTGACGGCTGCCATCGAGCTTGTGAATGAAATATCCAAGCAGCTCACTGAGCGGAAAAATGAGGCAGTGACTGAAATCAGTAACACTTTTGATGAGTTGGAGAAGGCCTTACACCAACGCAAGACTGCTCTCATTACTGAGGTGGAAAATATCTGCAGCACAAAGCAGAAGGTCAGAGGTCCTTCTATTTTTCTTCTTTTAATAGTAGAGAATTAAAATTTGCTGCAATGTTACACATTTTAATCATCTGCTTCTGCCTCTTTGAACATTCTTAGGTGCTTCAAGCACAGCTGACCTCTTTGCTACAGGGCAAAGAAAACATTCAAAGCAGCTGCAACTTCACAGAGCAGGCCCTGAGCCACGGCAGCGCGACTGAAGTCCTGTTGGTCCAGAAGCAAATGGGCGAGCGGGTCAGTGCCCTGGCACGACACAACTATCCTGAACATCCTCATGAAAACGAACATCTGGAATGCCAGGTAGAGACAGATGGACTTAGGCGCTCCATCCAGAACCTGGGAGTCCTGATAACAACAGGGGCTGTAGGCCACACTAGCGTTGCCACTGGTGAAGGCCTACGACATGCGTTGGTTGGCCAGCACACCACCGTCACAGTCACTACTAAAGATAAGGATGGAGAACTGGTGAAGACTGGTAATGCTGCTCTAAGGGCAGAGATTGTCTCAGCAGATGGAGTGTGCACTGAAGCTGAGGTGGTTGACAACAAAAATGGCACCTATGAAGTTGGATATACCATCCGCTCAGAGGGAGAATACACCTTCTCTTTGCTACTATATGAACAGCCTGTGAGGGGGAGTCCATTCCGTTTGCGTGCTGTCAAACCGTCAGATGTCCTGCAGTCACCAGATGATGTGAAGAGAAGAGTGAAGTCCCCAAGTGGAGGAGGAGGTCATGTTCGACAGAAAGCTGTGCGTAGGCCCTCCAGCATGTACAGCACCACTAAGAAAAAGGAAAATCCAATTGAGGATGAGCTGATCTACAGAGTGGGTGAGTGAATAAGTGGCTACCTCTGCTGTTAATTATGGTAACTGCTGACTGAGCTGCATGGTGATTTTCCATTAAAGCACACACTCACACTGTGAGTATCTGATGATGTGGAATATTTAGCAATCTTAGATATCTTAAGTGAAGTATTGCAGAC
Organism: Lates calcarifer; assembly: GCF_001640805.2. Lineage (NCBI taxonomy): Eukaryota > Metazoa > Chordata > Actinopteri > Centropomidae > Lates > Lates calcarifer. The sequence goes on along the minus strand of NC_066853.1, from coordinate 18,360,364 downwards.
CTACCCATAAATAGCTCTAAAGCAGCCTAATGTCTTGTTGATATGACAGGAACAAGAGGGCGCGATAAGGGAGAATTCACCAATCTACAAGGCATCTCAACTTCTAGTAATGGACGGATTGTGGTGGCAGACAGCAACAACCAGTGCATACAGGTCAGTAACTCTTATTCTCTTGAGCTGAAATAAAACTGGAATGAATTATTCCCTTCTTTAGGTTGGTGGAGTGATTGGATTTTCTCTTTGTCTAGGTATTCTCAAATGATGGCCAGTTCAAGATGAGATTTGGCGTCAGAGGTCGTTCACCTGGGCAGCTGCAGCGCCCAACAGGGGTCACAGTGGACATGAACGGTGACATCATCGTAGCTGACTACGACAACAGATGGATTAGCATCTTCTCCTCGGATGGCAAGTTCAAGGTGAATGGGCTCAGCCAGGAAAAAAAACATGTTTTCATATGTGCCAATTTGAGATATTCCACTGAATGACCCATTTGTCCCTCTGGCTGTCACAGAACAAAATTGGTGCTGGAAGACTGATGGGACCTAAAGGCGTGGCTGTGGATAAGAATGGACATATCATCACTGTTGATAATAAGGCCTGCTGTGTCTTCATCTTTCAATCAAATGGGAAGCTGGTGACAAAGTTCGGAGCCAGGGGGACATCGGACAGACACTTTGCAGGTACTGTGCTCTGCCACAATTATTTTACAGTAGAATCTTTACCATTATTAAAATCTCTTACAGGAAAAGACGGAGATGCACAGAAAATCATGTTTCAGGGCTTGGGCCAGATTTACAGATTTTAAATTATGTTTCACACTTAACAGGAATGTTCGTTTGTTTAAAAGTATTTATTTTAGTGATCAGCATGTTTCACATCCTTTATTTTAGAGTCTATTGTATGCATGTATAGCTGCTTGCTTGATTGTGGACAACAAACAGTTAATGATTCTTTATTGTTGCACCAATAATCTTAAATTGTAACAAGAACACCTGACCATCATAGCACAAGACAAAGCTATAAATAGGCCAAAATACATAAAACACACTAATGCATGAAAATATGTGATGGTTGCCCTCCTGCCTTTGCCTCTCTCTAAAATTTGGGGGGAGCAAAAACAACTGTCAATCGGATTTGCCTGTATTTCTGGAATACTGCATTGTAATGGCTTCACTTGTTACACAGACAGCAGTATTTCAGTTGAAACTCACTCCTTCTTTCACTTTCATTTCTCACGTGGACCTTTTCTTTTCTTTTAGAAAAAAGTGGTGCAAACATTGCACTGGAACAAAAGCTTAGTAAATCTGGCCCTGTTTTCAGTAAGTAATTAATTCACTGTGAGTGTGAACTACGAAAATAAATCTTTGTTCTTCTATATGTTCATAAATCAGCTCTTGTCATGTCTCACGTATTGTCCCACGTCAACTCTGTGTCTCTCTGTGACCACTGTGTGTTTTCTTTTCAAACTCCAAAAATAGTGTGGAACTTCCTCTCATATGTTGTAAAGCAGTGAATGACTCATCTTTCCTTTTTCCTTCTCTGTCTCTTCTGCTACTTCCAGGTCCTCACTTTGTGGCTGTAAATAACAAAAATGAAATTGTGGTAACAGACTTCCATAATCATTCAGTCAAGGTATGGTTTGTTGCAAGTATATGTGTGCATTCTTTATTTAAGTAAACCTGCATTGGAAATATTGTGAATAAACAGATTACAAGGAAAACATCTGTATTTGAATTTAATTGAACTTTCCAAAGCTATAGCAAACTTCTCCTTCTTCCACAATGATGCTGCAAGTCTTTCTGGGGTGCCTATTCAACAATAAAAATACACTACATATATTTAAAATCACTTTTCAGTCAAACAAAAAAGACAGAATCAACCAAACTTAAACATCAGACAAACAAACAACAACAACATCAAAAAAAAAAAAAAAACCTACTGACTAGGTATGCTGTTTTGAACATTTTTAGCAAAATGCTTTGTATCCTGTTTTCCTCAACATATTTTTATCATGTGTGACAGCAGAGTGTGATTGTCCCATTTTCCTGTTTAATCTCTTCTGCAGGTATACAATGCTGATGGGGAGTTCCTGTTCAAATTTGGTTCCCATGGAGAGGGAAACGGACAGTTCAATGCTCCAACAGGCGTGGCTGTGGATGCCAATGGAAATATTATTGTTGCTGATTGGGGTAACAGCCGGATCCAGGTTAGCTTGCAAAAACAACATGTCATTGAATGCGTAGAGTAAATTTACTATTTATTATCACTCACGTACCCAACCTGTCCCTCTATGTTGTGTTACCAACCAGGTGTTCGACAGCTCAGGGTCCTTCCTGTCCTACATCAACACATCAGCAGACCCCCTTTATGGCCCCCAGGGCCTGGCCCTCACATCTGATGGCCATGTGGCAGTGGCAGACTCTGGAAACCACTGCTTCAAGGTCTACCGCTACCTGCAGTAGAGACCTGAGACAGCCATCTCAACCACTGCAAGCACTGACAACGACACAGACAATGTATTCTACAGGGTGCAATGACCTTTCCAATACAGCCTTTTGATGTGCACATCAGCTGAGCTCCCGGATATAATTAAGTGTCTGAACCTGAGTTTACTCTTTATTATGTGTATTGAAGGTTGATTTTAAAGTTGGGTAATGTAGCGTCCCCGGGACAAGTAATGGACATAAAGCTATGGACTGGTTTTAGAGAATGTGCAAAAACATTTTTGTGTGTTGTACACTGTTGATGGTATTATTACACCACACTTTCTGTGAGACCGGACAGGGTAGGAGATAGACTGAAGTATTTAATGAGCCATAACTTGTCCGAATGCATGAAGTTTCATTTTATCTTAATGCCTAGGTAACAACACAGTGTACCCATCGGTTGCTTTTCTCATGAACTAGTTAATGCTTACAGTGAAATGAACAACGCTACGCTTCTCTAGCAATGAAATGTAAAATTTCTCATTTACTGACATCTGGCATAAAAATGTCACCACCATCTGTGCATTGATTTGCTGTATGTACTGTATATACATAAATGTATATTGTGTATATTAGATCACTCAGTATGTATGTGCTATGATTTTGAAACACACAGCCTTTTGGCTATTCAGAGAGCAGCAGTCAAGGATTCCAGGATTTAAAATGTGTGTATGGCAGCTGTTAAAAAGTGTGCTTTTAAAACATATCCCAGCACATGCTTAAAAGAAGTGTGTCATATTTATTGCTAATGTAAGCAGCACAATAATCATTTTTGTTATATCGGTTGTTTTAAAGGGAAAAAAACAACATGAAAAAAAGCTAATTTATTTTATTTTATACACTAGTTCAGCATTTACAAATTATTTTTCTAAATTGATGTGCTTTTTTTTCCTTTGGAGCCTCACACTTTATCCCTTTCCCTTGAAGGGCACTTCCACCTTAAAGCAGAATTCAGTATCCCCCCCCCCGCCCGACATCTGGAAAATTTATATCAGTGTTTGTGCACATGAGCAGCTCTTTTCCAAAGCTACAGACCCATCTTTATTTTTATTTGGGGTGTCAAAAAAGAGAGGTTTCCAAATTTCTCTGTTGACAATGAATGGCTAAAGATATGGCTTCATACAACAAAGCCATATCTGTTTTGCCTTTAACAATTGTTTTGCCTTTAACAGTTAAAAAGCTTTATTCATTGAAGTGCTAACAGATCCAAACCACAAGTAATACACATATCTCAGGAAATCCATCCAAATTAGATCACCATATCAATGGAACAACTTTCAGTAGTTTGATGGTATCGTAGATTGGGGGCTTTGTGAGAAAACTGTCAGTTTGTGCAAATGTAGTCTGGATCCAAGATCATAAAAATTATTGGGATGGAATATGAATTCTGTTTTACCATGTTTGTTTGTTTCATTTTGCTTTCACATAGGAAACAGTTATAAAAGTATTACATTTAAATTTATAGATAGAAATTTGCTGGCAAACTCATCCACGCTTTGCTTTAGAATACACTCACCTATGATTCTGTTGTATGTAAGCTATCCAACAAAACATTGTTAGATCTGAGTTTCAGCCTGCACCTCATCAAGCCATGACCCCCAAAGGAAAAATCTGTCAGTAGAGCTGTTTGCTGCTCTTGCTCCCCCCAGTGTTCATTTTGTGTAACGTCATAAGAAAGCCTGGTGCCAGAGCAAAGGATAGACCAGGTGCAGGAAGAAGGCAACTTCCTGGTCTGATATAATTACCCACAGCACTGTGCTAAACACCCAAACTCCAATATTTACCCTCCCCGGTGTGGAGATTTTCTGAGCTACAGGATATGACCTGATTTCACCAGTTAAGGCAGCCAGGAAGCTGTTTTTCATGCACCTGATCTGTTGTTTGACTTTTTGCCAAACAGGAGCCCAGACATCTTTAAAGAGTCAGTGGCCCACATTTTTTAGATGTGTCTGAAGCATTTTACCCTACGCTGTTTGTGTCACACCAATACAAACAATTGTTTGTTTTCTCTAAGAATATGCACTGGTAATAAAAGCACATGGTTTACTGAGTTGTTGCATATATATTTGAGTACTCATTACGCTTAACTTGCACTATGGGAATCTGTTTTATATGTAAATTAGGACGTTAAACTTACTCGCTGAATGATGGTAATGAGGAGATGATGAGTTAAGTAGCCATAATAGATCTACATCATGGTTTACAGTAAGTACAAATTCAGATTTCATAGAGGACTGATGCTCACTTGGATTAATAGGTATTAATAATCTGTATATGACAACGGTTGCATGTGATTTTGAATATTTTTTAACAATTTAAGGAAATGGTTCAGTGACAAAAGAACCGATAAAGGACAACCTTAAGAACCTTAAAGGACAATTCAATGTGACACTGCCCAGCTTGAAGAAAAAAAAAATCTGTGTTTTCTTGAAAAATTATTTATTTGCAGACCACGTTGTGCTTCTGGTCTATGTTACAAATACTTACAGCACATACAGTATGCATTTTTTTTTTAACAATAACCATTCCCAAAACATCCAAATGGTATATTTTTAGGTAATACATATGTATATACATACGTACATGTGCATAAAAAGCTCAGACTGCACTCAAAGCATTAGAGTGGCAAAAAAAAAAGAACCACAGTACATTGATACAGTGTTAAAACTAAATCAGCAAGCAAATTGTGCACTGAAAAAATAAAAATCATACTTGGGGTAAACATTTCATGAGGGTATGATATCACAGGTTGCATAGAATTGTTTTCAGTTTCAAAATAAATTTGAAAATAAATGCGACAAGTAGTGACTATGAAGTTAGTGTCTATTATACAATACATAGTAGTATGAGGTAATCAGACTTTGTGGCAATCCGGTGCCTGGATCTGAATAAAACAAACAAAAAAAAAAACCAAACAAACAAACAAAAAAAAAAAAACACTGATACATGGAGCACTTGTATGATGTTTCATCTTATGTGTACAATGTTTTGATGCAAACATGGCACATAGCACACATATTTATGTGTTGTATATTCAAATCACAATAACAAACAAGTCATACAATTTGAGAAAGATAGGTTCAAATCAAAGTTAAAAAGGGAGAGGGAATGATGATATATGTATATATGTAGTTGTGTCAGCACTAAATAACAGTGAACTGAAAAATAAATAAATACAGTTAAATCTAATGAACCAGGGAGAGAATTTCTGATAATAAAGAAAGCTTTTGAGGACAAAACATTTCATTCCCTTAAGTGAAATCAAATACTTTTTAGATGATATTTTGAGGTTTACAGAAATTTAACAGCAAAATCAAGACATAGCCCTGTAGTCAGAGGGATTACAGTCCCAACTTTACTAAACTACAGTAGTCAACACCAGTGTACCAGTTGTACCAAGAGTGAAAGTAATTCCTGTTGGTAATGAAGGATCTGGAACCGCTACCATACTTCACTGTACATTGCAGACCAGCTGTCTTGAAAGTTGCATCAATACTGTAGACTCTAAAAGTTTAACTTCTCTGTGTCAGCCACTGTGTCATAAAATCATACAGTGTTTCAACAGCTAAAAATTAGAGGGACTTTAACAACAACAATTGATCATTGATAAATACTGTTTTTCATGGGATATACTGTAAAACACAAACTGGTGGAAATACAGTAGGTCAGATGCATTTGTCACAATTCCTTTTAAATCAGCATTGAGACTTTTTTTTTTTTTTTTTACAATTTAAAACAATCTTCAAATACAAAAATAAATGCATGCAAAAACATGAGCACAAGGAAACAATATTCATACAAATGAAAAAAACAACAACAACTTTTTTTTCATTTGAAATTCATTTGAACTTCATTTGAAAAAAAATATTTTTTCATTTGAGTTGGATGTTGTGCTGAGCACACAGGACAAACAATAATACATCATGAAACCTCAAAATCCTGTGAGTTCTTAGGCACGCACTGAATCTAAGGACAAATAATTCTTTACAAGAACAGACAGGTTTACCCAGTGTAAGCAACCTATGGACAGTGTCTTAATACAGCAAATCAAACATACAAAGCCTGTTGTGAACAACTACTACAGAATGCAAAATATCCAGCTTCTCTTGACCTACTTAATATAACACCAAATGCCATTCAAGTTAAGAGGCATCTTCTGTAGCACCTTTGGAAAACATAATAATACCTTTTTTGGATCAAGTGGCATCAAAAGCAAATCAATTAATAAGTGAGTGATGACAACTTGACAAGTGCCTTGAAACAGCTACTAACACAGTCTGTCTCCTAGTTAGTGTCCAGACCACTGCCTGGCTGTGGAAGGGATACAGTATTTCAAGTAGATTTCTGTATAGAATCAAAGCTCTTGTAATTTGTGTTGCTTCACACACAATCATCAATTTTTATCTAAATGTGAGGCACTTGCAAAACAAAAATATTAACTAAAACTCTCAATCATCAGCCTGTGCGTTAGACCTCTGAGCTGTCACTGTTGCTGAGGCCTTGTGTCATCATGGGCTCTGCACTGCTGGAGTTCTTGGGTACGTCTTTCTTCTCCTGCTTGGACCGGACGAGTAATACCACGAGAACAATGATGAGAACCGTGAGGAGCAGCCCAACAAAGATACCAATGATCAGTACTAGTCTGTCATCACTATCGTCTCCCTGGTTTAGCTCACGGGGAATGATCCCTTTGGTGAAGATTTCCCTCTCTGGACTTGTCCTCCGCTGGCTACTGCGGTCCAGTGCAATGTGCAGGATGTTGGTGCCGCGGTTGTTATTCCCGCCGATCTCCTCTATTATGTCTGGCACGTCGTTGGCTGATCTCCTGCTGCGATGTTCACCATTTGGAAGCAGATTTGTGTGCTGACTCATCACGTGGTATTCCAGACTCCTCTTCCCTATGCCGCGGTTAGCGTTGTCCCGAGAACGAACAGTGTAAATGGTGTGAATGTACCACTCTCTCCCCGCGGACACCTGGAGAGAGCAAAAGTTATTGTTTTAAAAAATGATATCTGTAGGTCATTTTTATGGCACAGCTTTCTGCAGAGCTTCAGTTCCCTTTGCTCCCTTGCTTTCTTCCCTTCACGGACCCATTTCAGTGATTGTTGTGGCATTTTCTTCCTGGACTAGTGTATATTTGGTCAAACATAAACAATAAGAAGTCACCTCAAACAGACCTTATGTACAGTGCAGTTACTGTACAGTGGGACTGAAAAGCAGAAAAGCTCTCAGCTATTGGAAAATGCTCACCAGGCCTGCAGGCATAATGATACTGACTTTTTCTCCTTAACAAGCCAAGAAACACATTGACCACAAAAAGCAATCTGGACTCAATGGAGAGTCTGAGTCATATATGTGAGCCTTTCATCAGAGGCCATATAAGGGCCAGTTCACATGGTGACAGGATTGTTCACCCGTAAAAGGTTTCCATGAAGATGCAGAAAGTGTCAGCGAGTCTTTTTTTCTCAGCTTGTTAAGAAGAAAAAGTAAAATATCAGAGCAAAAAATATCTTTTAAGGTCACTGTCTCTGATTCTTATATGGTATTTTCATCTTGCTCTTTCCACTTGCATTCCACACATCGTGATACCACAAGTTTGCACCAATTCCCTTCAAGTTACAAGCCAGCCTAAATTAAGTGACTACACAAAAGCATAAATTCCAGCACAATATAACCTCTGTGAGTATGCATCACAGATTGGTGAAATGTGAGGACGTGGACTCTTTTAGGCTGTACATTGAATGTGTTTCTTGTACTTGACCTTTATACTGACCTGGAAGAGAGCTGAGGAGTCCATTCTGAAACCATCTGACCCAGGTTGTCTCACCAGAGCTAAAGCACCGGGGTCATCCACTGCCAGGTAGGCATTGAAAGCAACATTACCAAATAACCGAGCCTGTGTCTCTGGTTGAGCCTTGTCCTGGAGTTAGAGGATAACACAGGGAGGAATATTTACCTCTGAGTACCTCACACGCATCTGACATGATGAGACATATATTTTTGTTACTTACAATGATCTTGAATCTGTAGAGTAGTGATGGAGCATCAGCCAGACAGCCAAACTCAAAGTTGCTGGGGTTGTATTTTGGGACGTATCCATCAGCTCCAGTGCACAGGAAGACTTTTTCTATGTTACAAATAAAGGAGTCGCCCAGGTTCTGCACTGGATCCACCATCACTCTGCCATAAACTGTATCCCCTAAAAGAAGAGAAATACAGTTTTCATCAACTCAGACTACATTATCGAGAACAGCGCTAAAACAGCGCTACTCTCTCTCACTCACTTGGACAGCAGCTTCAAGGACTTTTCAAAGACTTTCAAGATCTTATTGAGAGAAAAAATAATCTAACTCTGATAATTAGCTTGTTTTGGGAAAAGACATGAAAGTTGACAAAATGACACTTCTTTTTCTTTTCATTGTTATCCTGGTGAGTCAGGAAATAATGGAGAACATTTCTGCAAAATCAGCAGAAAAATTCTTCAGACATGGATTTCCTTTTGATCAATAGAATGGAGTTACGTTCAAGGAGCTAAGCCATGAAATACATTCACAGCCATCCATTTTTTTAAGTAGCTTCTTGAACATTATTTGTTTGTTTTTTTGTTTAATCCCCAAACTTTCAAGGGCAGTTGGCATTTTCTGACTGCATATTACTGTCTTACCCTGCGAGAAGGCAGTGTCACTCTCCTGTCCAAAGCCCATAGAGCCATCTGAGAGCCAGAGTGTCCGTTTTGAGAGTAAAATCATCTGCGTGTTTAGGCTGAACTCAGCAGCCACGGGGTCACTAACCTAGAAACACACAGAAGACAGACAAACACAAATTTAGTGACAAAGCCGAGCAAAGGTAACAGTAAAGACACTCGGTTAACAGCCTTGTTTGATCCTAGTCAATGCACCATTGCAACTGCATGTACAGTATCACATAAAATTCTGTCTGCTCATTTGGAGATTTGTCAGTCTACATATGATACATCTGAAGACAATGCCTAATAATGTACATTCACAGTCTTACTGATATTTGCAAATGCTGTAGTTACCGTACTCTCAGTTTTCATATTCTGGATAATTAGAACAACACATTTGTGAGGCTGTAACCAGCACAATTACAGCTTCACAAAACTGAGGATTTGCTCGCTTTTCTTCATTTCATGTAACTGTCAGTGGAATAAATTGGGTTATTTTATGTGCTACTTAGGTAAAATAAGAAATTTAATGACATTTCTTTGAGATGGAATTAATTTATAAGGGAATTGATTTGATGCTGGGATGCTTAGATGTTGGTATCAACATGAGGAAGTAGACACATAGCACTGTAGGTAAACTGATTAAGAGGGAAATGTTAAATAGGCATTTGTTCCTGTTGGGGTAAGTGAGAGGAGTTGCAGTTTTATGAGTACTTAACTGGCTCAAGTGAACCAGGAGGGTGTTGTAAGAAGAGGCAGGAATACAAATGAGTGAAAAGGAACCAACAGATGTGGTGAAATGATGAATGAAGGAGAAGGGGTAGATAAATAAAAATTTTGATTCAACTTTCACAAAAATTCATATGCACTTTTTCAAATGTAAAGAATTAGTTTGTATTTAAATAAGCAGTTGGGACTCCAAGTAAAATATGTGACTTCATCCATGTTGTGAAATAATTCCCACAACATCCAGGTTGTGAGGGAAAACATAATTTTCCTCAGTGTAGCTGAAGTAACATATTTTAATTGATAGCAGAGGCCCACGTGTGTTTTAAATGTTATAGTAATTTTATGAAATATTATTGCTTGTATGATTAATCCTCCATTTATTGCTCAATGCTGGTTTTGCTGACAAGATTTCCTCCAATCAATAAAGTCACCTGCTGAAAGCGGATATCCAAGTCAAAAGTAAGAGGCTCTCTGGGATTGCAAACAGGAGGGATGGTGTACTCCAGGCTGGGAGGAGATGTACAGGGGACCAGCTTCACTGTGTACGTGCCAGAGTAGTCACGCACCTGAGAGGAGAAATTATGGTCAGTGAAACATGAAAAACAACATAACTGCTCTTTGGAAAATAAAATGTCTCCTTACAGCAAAATCAGATGTGAATGTCCACTGCTGGATGGGCTGGTTGTAGGTTGGCTCATTCCTCACAAGACTGAGGTTAAAGGTCAAACCAGGGTGATCCGGACACATGACCATGGAAGTAAGTGGTGAAGCTGATGGAAAAATACATCAATTAAATTACATGTACTGGTAAATAACTGATAAATAGACCCATGATAAATATATCTTAAAAATAGAATTACGTTTTATTCAACTTTTATGCAAGCATTATCATACATCATGTTAAAATTTAGACTCCTAAATAATACATCACTTCTGTACCTGGATGTGCAAACACAAACAAGCCTCTGAATCGAGCCTCAGTGCGGAAGTTGACTACTAGTCGTCCCTGGCCATTTATACGCATGCTGGTTGGGTAAAGGGCACCTGCAAAGACAGTCACAGACATCTTTCATTTGGCTCTGAAATCTCTTTTAATGAATATGACACATTTTAAGCAATCCTCAGTTTTATATTGTTGTTCAAGTCTTGCCTTGTAGTTCAGCCTCTGGTGGGCTACCGATACCATCCCTCCATAAGATGGCAGTGTCGTACACAAATGTGAGCCTCAGCTCTGACTGTAAGTCAAAGTGCTGCCATCCTCCTGCTCCCACGGGGGAGTGGAAGACATAGGACACATGGAGTGGAACTCGTAGGGTCACATAGGACTGAACCAGATTCAACACCTGCAGTGAAAAACAAGATGCTGTGTCAGAGCAAAAAAAAAAAAAAAAAAAATCAAATTCACAAATTAACTTGCACTTGTAATAGAGATATCAAGGAGAAAACATCAAGACACCCTGAATAAAGTGCATATATAATATCTCTGGAAACAAAAAACAATTTTCTGCCACTATAGCTGATAGAAGCAAGTTCTGTTCTGAATAGTGCTTCAAGTCTACAGATTCACTGAACTTGGCAACACATATACAGTATTAGGGAACGTAAAGTACACTTCACTGGGAGATCAAGCCTGTAATGATAACTTCAGTAGACATCATTAAGTTCACTTGATGGTCCATAGCTGTAAGATTTTATGTATTCCCTAGAGTGTTCATAGACTCTGATCATTACAGAGGAAGTACTGCATTTTTTATATTTTTCTCAAATCAATTTTAAACATTTCAAAAAAAAAAAAAAAAAAAAAAGTTGGGAATATTGAATTGCTCTAAACTTTCCCTCTCTAAAAGAGCTGTCCTAAAATGGCCAAAGGATTCTGAGTGGTGAAAGTCCTCAGAGGGAGTGCTCTCTGGTATCTGCACTTTCCTCTGACCTGAGAGAAGTACCTGCCTGCACTGGTTCTGTGTTCATGTGGAGACGTGCCTACACCTCTGGGTGTTGAGTGCTCAGGCAAATGATTTGCAGAGTGGCCTTCTGACACAACCTGCTGGTCCTTAATAGATTCCTGTGGCCTGGTTAAGCTGGGCACTAAGCCCTACACTGTGACATGACACTGGCCCCGGCCTGCATGGAGCTGTCTTCGCTTAGCCTGCCTGACCACTTAGAGGATCGCTCAGGTCACAGGGCACCCACAAACAATGGCTCTGTCTCCTTCCATTGATCCGGTCTCACAGATCCTGAAACTTAACCTGTGACTCAGTCTATGCATCTAGATACCGTCTTTTGCTCTGTTCAAAAGTAACCATAGCAACGAGATTTACATACAGAGCTGTACAAGAGCAGAATGTATACCACTCTCCCCCTTGGTGGAAAGACAATAGGTACAAGAATAGTCTTTATTGCTAGATGTGTGTGCTTCAGGATTCTGTGAACAGGTAGTTTGCAGGTAAAACCATTCGTCTCGTTCATAACTTGCTGTTATACTCATTTATAAATTATCAGATTATCTCTGATCAATGTGGGCAGTAATCAGTGAAGAAAGAAGCAGACAGTGTGGTCACCGTTATCAATTTCTTCACCTAAGGGCCGAGGTACAGCTAATATTACTAGCAGCAGCAGGCTTACTTGTCGAGACATGTTTATTACTGTGACATTCACATTTACATTATGTGGCTTCTCACTTGTTGAGAAAGTCTGTTATCACCTGGATGATGCCTTTGTTATTAAATAAACCTTAGGCCAAGTACAATGAGAAACTCCCATTATAATAACAAACCAATATACACTCTTATATACCTTCAGAGCTAAAATATATTTTCCACTGCTGTAGGGCTTTAATTAATAATCCTCAGTAGGGAGTGTAGGGGAGGTTTTCACCATGATGTGCCCCGTGCACTCTTCCGGCCCTTTTTTTTTTTTTTATCAACACTCTACCTTAATTAACTGCAAGTCAACTAACAGTCGGTTTCCAAGGTGAATGCAAATGCTGAAGGCTGTGAGGCATGAGAGCCAGGAGGACAGAGAGGGCTTTAAGATCTCAACCTTCCAGCTCCACATACAGTATAACAGCAGCAAGAGAACATTGTGCACGTAGCAAAACAGACAAATAGAGATTTTTATGAGGCTGCAGGCTATTGACTTGGCACTTTGACAAGACAAATAATTGGTCCTACCAGGAACTGAAGAAAGCAGGGTGTCGGGTTAGTCATTACTACTGAGGTTAACATGGGTCTCCAGACAGTAATGGATGATTTCTCTACAGGTTGGTATTTACTTAAGGTCTTTAAAGGAAAACCAAGTATGCAAGCAGGGTTTTAATATGGCTGTAAATGATTAATCAGGAAAACTCCAGGTGGATTTTGGAATGAAAAAGAAAGACTTTTTGTAGGACAGAAAAAAAACAAAAAACAAGAGCTACTGAGTCCACATTCTTGTCCTCAAGGTGTTCCATGGCTTTATTGAACTGCATCCTTGCACCTTATGTCTAGAGATGACAAAAGGGGTCAGAGGTGAGCTGAGGCTCAAAGGTGGGGTTGCTTACCTGTCCATCAGTCCCAATGGTACCTCCACAGTCGCTCAGTAGCTCAGACATGTCGTAGTAGCTGGTGAATTCCCACAAACAAGCCTCCAAGTTGAGGTTTCTGTAGAATCGTAGTGTGCTGGATCCCCTGAGGGAAGTGCTGTATTGGTAAGGCGTGGTCTCTCCGATCACTTCTGGGTTTTTAGTGGCTTCAGTAAGGAAGCCATGATGAGTTTTGACCTCAGTGTAATCCAACAAATTAGAGCAGCGATGGTGGCCAACACGGGTACCGTCAGGGCTCAGTGTGAGCTCAAAATTAGATAGAGGTCGGGTGGACACAATAGGCAACATACCTGAGGGAGGATACATACAAAGCAGCTATAAAGTGGAAGCACAGGAATCTTAAATTAACTATTAAGGATAAACTAACTGAAGAAGCTTCTCATTAAAAGAATTTGGTTAATTAGTGACATATTGAACCAAGAACTCTAAGTTTTTCCCAGCTCAAGAAGGATTTCAAGCCAAAAACCAGCCTCTGAGTGATATTTTCACTGATGAAAATTGATTCCTAACACTTAATCTGCTGCTCTTACCATCAATGTGAGGCATGGTGACAGTTACTTTGATGAGATTGGGGTGGTCTGTGTCTTCTGCTCCAGTGTACCGCAGCTTGGCTGAGAAGGGCTCGGCCCCCACTGTGCCTACAACTCTAGGCTGGCACATTCCTGCAACCATGCCGGAAAAAAAAAAAAAGAAATAAAAACATCAAACGTTTTGTTTCCCCAAAAAATCCTCCCCAGAAAAGTCTTTTATCTTTGAGTTTTCTGTCAGAGCAAGGACAGCATGTACTGTGGTGGGAGAGCAAAACTCAGCCAGCAGCTGCTTATCGTGTTGAGCCATTTCCATGAGAGAGACTAAACATTTGAAGCTAGAGACTGAGCTGCACTCACCCTCATCCATGCTGATGGACACTATGGGGCTGGGGAGTTCCAGTCCTTCATCCCCGTTAGAGTTCACAGCCCTTGAAGCACACTGGACCCTAGAGCCAGCCTGGAAATAGACTGAGTCCAAAGTGATGAGCTTCGAGGAGGTGAAGAAGGTATCAAAGTCAACCTCCCTCATAGGGCTAGTGACACCATCGGGGCCAGTGGGGGCGCTAACAAGCCAACGATAACGAGTCAGGGTGTTGTTGATATTCTCGCTTACACAAATGGAACCTGTTTTGTCATAGTCCGGATACTTGGGGTTACAAGCCTGGAAAAGGGGAAAGAATATATGCTTATGAGTGTATAGCACCAAAAAACTACTGCTGAAGCCAAAGACATTTCTGTATACAACTGATGAGCCCTCGGGGTAGATGATAATTGAGCAAAGTGTGCACATCTGCTAAATACTACTTCATAAACAGTATTTACCTGTCTGGAGCTGCACTTCTTAGACAAAAAGCTTCACTAAGTGAATCATTAGCAGAGTCAATAACTGCAAAGTACATCACTAAGTATTTACTCATCTATTAGTTTGGACATACAGTAACACAAATGACAGGGTATCCAGCCACAGGGAGAGAGTCCCTGGTCCTGTCAATGTCATCGTAATGCAGCAGAGAAACCACTCTGGGCACCGAGGGGAAGGTGACGTCTGCCATGCTGTTGGTTTCCTCAATATAGATTATGGCTTTGCTCATCTGTTGATTGACAAGCAAGAGCAATTAGGACAATGTTAATGGTAAATAAATTGCTGCTAAATTGACACTTGACAGTTAAATTACATGCTAATTTTCCTAAACTTTCACCTTTGTTTCTGCCACCATGTTCTCATCAGGCTTCAGATGGACAGTGAATGCCTCCCTCATTTCTCTGACACCATCATATAAAATCTCCACCTCCACATGGTGTTCAGTGTCACCCTCTTTGAACACGATTTCTGCCAAGAAAGGAGAGATTTGACAAATATTTTTCTAGCAAAGTGCTGGTTGTTGCTGTTCTGATTTATTATTGTATTATTTACCCTCAGATATGGGATGGTAGTCCTCCCCAGAGGTAGCAGATCCGTCCTTGGTGTGAACTCGGACAACAGAGACCTTGGAGGTATCTCCAATACGCAGCACTGGGATCCTCACCACAGACACTTGTCCACTTTCCTTCGGCTCATTCACGCTGAATTTGGTCTCTCCAAACCTAATAATTGCCTCTGAGAAAGTATGGCATGTAGTTTAAATCATGCTAGTAAAATATCACTGTAAAATTACAGCATACCACACATCAAAAGTAATGTTTCTACTATTTTCTGAATATATATATATATATATATATATATATATATATATATATGAGCTATGAGCTATTGTAAGGAACAATGTATAACAAAAAACAAAGCATTCTTACTGTCTGCATCATCTTTTATCCTGATGAGTGTCTCATTCTGTCCTCCAACAGATGCTCCAAATGGAGATTCACTCTTGGGGCTTCCCAACACAAGACGGAGCTCTTCTTCTTCCTCATGTTCTGTGTCATCAACTAGTGTCAGTACACAAGGCTTTTCAATCTCTCCTAAAAAAACACACAATAAACAGAAAAGATATTGATTGGGCATGTATGTCCTTGTATTTTTTTTTTTTTAAAGAAAACCATGCAAAGGCTTATGCACTAGGTTGTGCTACACCACCTGGTAAGAAGGTGATGATGGAAGCATCTGTGTTGGGCCTCTCATTGAAATCCATCATGACCTGGGCTGTCCCCTGCCTGCTGTAACAGCGTACTGTGGACCTGTAGCTGATATCACCACTGCGGTACACAGTAGCCAAAATCTGCCCTGAGTCCTCATTGCCCACATACACAGCATCACGGAACTGCACCTTTGGTACTAGAACAACATAATGAAACCCATAAATCAACATCAGAAATACAATGTAAACATCATATATCACAATGTGTAGCCATTTAAATAAACTGTGATTAGAACCAAGATTTTCACTCACAGTCAGAAACAGAGTCATTGATGAGGATGGTAACCTTGCTCGGCTCCCCAAGGATCCCATTCATGGGCATGCGAAGCACCAGTTCAAACTTCTCTGGCCCCTCCAGCACCGGCTGGCCCAGGTCATCCAGAATAGTCACACGAAAAGTCTGCATGGTGACCCCCGGTGCAAAGTCCAGATTCCGGCTGATCCCCACGTAATCTACACCAGCTGCTCAACAACACAATATAGGTCAGACATGTTTCAAAGAAAAGAGAACAGAGCAGCTCATGGGAAATAGTGGACATAGCACAAATGGACACAAACAGTACTTGATCTTATTTCGACAGCGGTTCTCATGTTACTTCACAGTTGATTTGTAAATGTCAGGTAGCGAGAAAGATGAAATGATATGCCCTACATGCTGACAAAATGACACTTTCCATTTTGTCGTTGATAGCCATGAACAGTTGAAAATTGTTGCGTGATTAAAGGAGCACTGCAAGAAATACCTCCCTGAGCGCAAACAGGTTATTCATCTGCCATTCTTTGAAGAGACTGGGTATTGAGAGCTCACCCTTCGCCCGCAGGCTTTTCTCATGTACTTACAGTATGACCTAGTTATGTGTATAAGTGTGGGCTTGCATTTCTACCATGCTGCATATGATTAGATGATAGTTATTTTCACTGTTATAATGCAGGCAAGAGCAGAGATGTTATGAATCTGTGCAAGGGGGGGAAGATTGCCTGAGGGCAGGAGATAATAGAGGCTGCAGGGAAGGCTAGAGTTAGCAACCAGTCTTAGAGTCCAAAGCACTTACTGACGTGCAGAACAATCAGTATACATTCCTAAAGCCCTGTCCTCACTAAAACCACAATTATCTTCACACTGTGTATATCCAATGCCCACAAGGCAAGGGCCCAACAGAAAAGTCCTGATTTCTCTCTAACCTAAAACACTGTTTACATTCCCCTGGTCATCCACCCAACATATCCAATGTTAACACCTCCTTGGACTCAGGTCAGGAAAACAAAGAGTGACAGGGTGATGACTTAAGTCTATTGTTTTCTGTAGTTTACATTTCCTAAGCACTAACCAACTAAAGCTGTCAGAGAGAGGTACCTTACGGGGACACATACCCTCAGCTGAGACAGGTTCTGTCTTTCTTGAGCGCACTGTGACGGTTCCTCCTTTGGAAAGATCAGTCCCTGTCCTCCACACCTGCACCTCCACGAAGCCGTCGCTCTCATCCACATGGTAGTCTGTGTTGCCAAAGTAGAAGACAGGAGCTGGGAAGAACAACAGTGGAAGGACTGAATCAGATGAGGAAAAGCACACAGGAGGATGTAATCCATAATCATCCTTTAGCTGTTTCACAACAGGATACTTGAATGCCTGATGTAATTGCTGAGTTGAATCTGTAATAGCTGGAATACTCTGTAAGATTACCTCTGATTACAGGAGAAATTGAGGGAATGTTTCCATTGAAACACCAGCAGGTAGTCAGCACTGTAATTGTAGCCCTTAAACAACACTTTCTAACTTCCTGGAATGGTGTTTTGGGGGGATTTCGACATCTGCAACAAGTATTAAAAGACAAACCTGAAGGCAGAGCTGAATTTCCTGGTTTTGTTCTGGATGAGCCTGGTGGTAGAGCTGACTTTGATAGTGATGGGTCTGAGAGGCAGACAGGAGGCCTGACAGGAGGTCTGGGGGATGTGGAGCTCAGTGTGCCAGCCCAGGCCTGCCTGACTGCAATTAGTGTTTCTATGAGCTGAGATTCCACTGCAGTCCGAACTCACCCACTGTTATCCCATTTAACCCTTTCAGAGCATGTTTCCTCTCAACAATATACAACATGTCATCCTGCCTGTGAAATGGTTGCTTAAGGGCTTGGACCTCTGTGTATGCTCCCTTTGGGAGGTGCAGAGCTGACATCACAAAGAGACTATTTATGGATTTAAACTGCAGGGAGTCAGTCACAGTCCATTACAGCAATACAGCAATAACATGAGCAGCCAAAAGCTGAAACCAATCCAAAAAAACAATTTTTACTTACAAAATACTCACATTCTCATAATTGATCAAATACATCACTGTTATGACTAATGGGAACGAGCCACTACTGAGCAGTAAAAATCTGCTACTGTGACCAAATAATGAATAAATTAAGTGAATGGCGATAGCCATGGGCACAGTTGTGGTTTCCATGACAATGGAACTCGGCACCTACAAAACAGTACTTAGCTGTTTCTCATCACACAGTATGAGACAAAAAAGAGAGTGGGGATGTGAAACTGAGCGATAAATGCACTGAACAAAAAACAAATCCATACTGCTGCAACCATGTGATGATTATGTTATCTAATGAAACCAAAAAAAAAAAAAAAAAAAGATTAACTGTCAGTCAACAATGCTGCCAGGCACACTTACTGTTCAGGAAAAATAAGTTTATTGTTTTGCACTATATAATTAATCTTCCAAGTAATTTGAGTCTCAGATGATATTGGATATTTTGTTGCAGTCTGCTTTGTCAGTAACAGCTCTATGCTAGCAAGATAAGACAAGTTCTAAAAGGGAAATAGACTTTTTAGACTTTAAAGCCTTGGGATTTGTGGTTCTCAAAGCTGCCATCTCTGAGGTTGAAATAATGTGAGTTTTAAGTGCAAGCAAAGGACAGAAATTTTTTATGCTTTAATCTGTCCTGAGAGCACAGCCAGGACAATGAGTTCTGCATCAAGAGGCTTGCAGCTGCCAGAATCTTTCTCCATAGAGAAACCAAACAAAGATGGTTTTGGCTGCTTGCACTGGGTCCCAACAGGAGGAGTAATCAGATCTACTAGCCTGAGGTTGGCAGCCAGGAACTCAGGCCCTGTTGTACTAGTCCAGTAATCAGATAAGGTTTGTGCAGCAGACAAACAGTGAGCTTCAAAGAGCTACGGTCCATTAACTGAAAGGTAAACCACTGGCTCCTGGGTTCTAGCAGCAGCTTCCTACGCCACAAAGCACATCTAAGATTACTTGAATGTAAGTGGAGATAATCCAGATTTAGTCCTAGTGTTATGTTATTATGTTAAACTACATAAGGTATATAAACATTCATTTACTAAAAAACAAAAACAAAAAAAAAACAAAAACAAAAAAAAGTTATTTAACTGATTTAGATTTGTATTGTTATTCTGTGACTTGTATTGATATTGTCATAAAACTAACCCCTTTTTTTTCTTTTTAAAGTCTAAAATTAAATGTTAAATAGGGAGTCTGTTAAGGGATCACAATGTAAAATTGTGATGGTTGTTTGAAATGATAAAACAATGGAAATATTGATTTTTAAAAACAACCCCAATGTCTCCTTCTGGGAAATTAAAAATACAAAACAAAGTCAGAAATAGGAGCACCTTGTGTATAGTCATTATACCGGTCAATTTATGGTGCAATATGCTCAAATAACAAAGCCAAACAAAGGAAATGTCTTTACTGTTGCATATGTGTGAACATAAAGTAAAAGAAGAGGCACAAGGAGAGACACAGGCTTCCCTAAGGGAACTGTTACACTCCCACTGACTGCTTGATTTCACTTGAACTTTGCATGACATTCCCACAGCGCTAAGTGGCTTCTCTAATGGTGAGATTCAGTTGAGCCCTGGCAAAATGCTCTTCTGCCCACTGTGTGCTCGACAAATTTCTCTCTGTATTCAATACAGAATAATCTGCAACTTCAAGCTACGACTGTGAGAAACACTTGAATTTTCAAAGCAGGCTCAGGATTGAGTGCCTTAAGATTGTCGATTAACGTCAGGACCTTTCTGCTTAAGTGCTTTGGACATCTGTTTATATCAGAATGAATGGGAATCCAGGTGAAACATAATAACAGGGTTTATGGGTTCCCCCTTGATTCATCCCCATCCAGGATACACCGCACACGCACAGGACCCGCCCATCTTTAAAACAGCTCATAATCATACCTTTAGAACTAGAATGAAATTTACAGGCAACTGACACAAGACTATAAATACACGACTCTGAATGCCGTACAAGCATTCTCATGTCTTACAGCTCCAACCACCAAAACATTTTCCCGGATGCAGAGTCAATATCAAACAGCAATTACCTCTGCAAGAAAGAACAAGTTTCTCCAAAGCCAAAGTATAAGGATGCGGCCGTCTATGTGCAGATGGTCTGCCGCTGGGAAAATAGCAGATATTCTGAGAATAGCAGCTATCCCTGCATGCTGCCCAAAAATGTCTGGACAACTTGTCAACATTACAGTGTTTTAATGCTAAACTTCCAGAAGATTTGCCTTTATGTAGAAAAAGATTATCAGAATTCAACACCCTTGTGTGAATAAATAGCAGACTGTCAATGTTCGCAATAAGATTGACAAAAAGTGGTTTTAAGCAGCAGCAGCTGGTATTGTGTGCCTATTTGTGCATTAGAAGAAGGCTTCAGCGTGTGTGTGAGTGCGTGCATGTGTGTCCATGTGATGATGAAAAGAAGACAGAAAAAAAGAGTTTGAGAGGCTATTAGGCTGTGTGTGTGTGTGTAGATCGTTCTATTAGCAATATAAAACAACAAACAGATATAACCTTTCACACACATGCACAAACAGTTTCCCACTAATTACCACACTCACTTTTATGTTTTTATTGACCTTGTCAATTTGTACCTCCTCTTCTTGTTTACAATTTCCTTCAAAGTTGTGTTCTGCTGTCATTTAGATCCTGTTTGCAAGTCCTGTTGTGCCCTTACTTGTTATCTGGATTTTTGGCTATTGTTTATCTCTTTAAATGTATTGCTAGGGTGTATTTTTAAGAGTTTTTCTACTTAATTTGTCCTATCGGCACGTTCATGTGCCTCCTCTGGTAGCGTAACTAGATTAACCATTTAAAACTCATTCTCCCGCTCTCTGTAGATTGTGTATGGAATACACCTACATCATGTCAGTTGATACTTTGATGTAGTGGTGCATATTTTCAGACAAATTTTTAATCAATCAAATTACCACAAACCAGGTGACAGACAATCAGCCAGAAGTCTGGGGTGTCAGGGCAGTTAGTTTGCTTTGGTAATCTCAGCTTGTCAGGGTAGAAAAGTTTGCAGCGTTGTGTTTGGAGACTTTTACCATGCAAGGCTTCACACTATCCCTCCCAGATCTCCCCCTGCTGTATAGACAACCTGAACAACCAGCAGGGATCAAAAGTGCAGCATGTAGACAATGATCCCTAACCACCTTCACACCCATGTAGACTGACAATTGTGTTAGTTAGAGGATATGGTCAAGCTTGGACCACATCAGCTGAGAACTTCTGTGTGTCTATGGGCAAACATTTGAACTTTTAACTCCTCATTTGCATTCACAATGTAGTATTGGATTAGCCAAAATCATGCATTTCCAACTAATTACTTTAATTGTGAATGGTTTCTCAATTGAGATTCCAGAAAATATATAAGCACTGATAGAAGATTTACCTTTAAATCTTCTGTTAGAGACAGCACCTACTCTGTAAAGGGGACTAGACCAAAACATGCAATTAAAGTTAGAATAAGTGGCAAAAAATTCTCGCACTCAATTACTGTATTATACTTGCTGAAAACCACAAACCAAGTGTGATTTTTTCAGTTTTGGTAATACTTTCATACAGATACAGATATCAGTTACCAACAAATTTCTTTCCCTTGGCATAAATATCAGTTCCTGTGCCATGTAAAGGTCTGGCAGCTTTCATTCCAAACAAAGCTGATTTTAATTATTCCCTATCTGCCCACGGAGGTGTGCTAATTGGTGAAATTAATGTTTTGATTGGAAAGAAAACAAAAAAACACCTCCTTTTCCATGGCACAACTGATTACATGTGCATTAAACCTCAACTCATTTTCAGGTGTAAAAGCTGTAAACATTCTCAGTTTAGAATCTCATAAATTGTCAGATTGACGTCAGACTCTCAGTAGAGTATATGAGCTCTACCTCCTACTGCATTTGTGTGGTTTCTTCCATGTGTTGGTACCTTTGTAGGTGGCCAGGACTGTGTGTTCGCACAGAACAGAGAGTGCATACACTGGTGCCCTGTGGCTTATAATTTCATCATAATGTGCTGGCTTGGAAAGAAGATATCTTGCTGACATGCATTTTTTGCTGATATCAGTAGTGTGTGTTCCTAAGAACTAGGTACTAACAGGTGCTTGGCCAGGCACTGATTCCTTCCTTCCATGTACAGGACCCACTGGTCAGCTATTCCTACAAAAGGGATGACAATGAAGGATGTGATGTCCCCATTTACCTCCCTTCCATATATACTGGAGCAGAGTTAGGAAAGGAACAAGGATTACTTACTTAAATTTAATACCTAGCAAGAATAGGTGTACTGAAAGTGGGAATGAATCTAATTCTGCCTTTCTACTCCTCCAGAAAGGAGATTGGTCTTGTTTTACTTGCCTCAGAGCTATTTACCATTTATTTCACCATCACTGCTCAAGCCATTTCATTATCACCTCCTTCAGGGGGATATGAAGGTTTGACACCACCTTATTTCTCTCCACTCTTCACATTGCATTTATTCAGTGGATGCCTGAAACCTTAACACCTCCATCACGTAATCCAAATTATACTCTGGAGGTGTTGCTGCACTACCTTCACATGTATTGTGTGTGCCTGTGCATGTGTGCATTTGTTTGTACAGACAATTGATCTGATGTCAGGTGCTTGTGTCTTTATAATAAGGAGCCAACTTGTCAGGCAATAGCTCTAGGCATAGTTTCTCCTCCTCCTCACGTTGAAAGTCTTAACAGCAAGAATCATAATTTGAGAGTAACAATAAAACCTTTGTAAATTCTCTGCTTTCTGATAACTGACATGTACAAGAAGATTTTGATTGTCACTCAGCCACCCTGACAAAGCAAGAGCAAAGAAAACATGATTACAAATAAAGCAGGAATAAACCTGAGCGCAGACTGCTAACACCGGTTGTCAGTCTGAGTAAAGTTAATTTTATGATACACTGAGCCTTCTTCTCTCCTGTGTCTGTGTGATAATACACTAAGGACCTCTAATGTAGGCAAAGGGCTGCCAGGAAGTATTAAATCTGTGGAGCAAAAACATTTCTTAGTGTATTTTGTAATTAATTGACTTTTCAAGCTACAAAAATTGGATTACCCGTTCGAGTCATTGTTAATAACAGCTGCGATAAGGCAGCACACTGACTGACTCTCTATAAAGCAGGGGCAATCAAAAAATAGAGCTTGCCTTCCTTCCTCAACTCTGTGAAAATGCAGTAATGCATGAACACAAACATGTTATTTATCAGCTATGGGAAACTCTGCCCCTCTAAAGGAAAAGTTCCTTAAACCATTAACACTTTTACCATTGCCTTTGTACCCATGAGGCCACTTCCAAAGCAAACTTCAAGTCAGCTTATCTTATCCTATGCAGTACTTCCTAATATCTTTGCCCTTTATTTGTCAATCTTCTTGTTTCCCAGACATCCTTAACCCTCATCCTAGACATAATTGACAAGCAGCTGAGTCAGACAATCATGAATCAATAATGTCTTGCACTGTGAGAGTCAAAGCCATCCATAAAGACTGTGACACTGTTTGGAAATGTAATAGCTGCAGTGGTAACACACCTCTTTGTGAAGCAGCTCGTAAGGCCGTAAGGACTGACTGCTGTACATCCTATTAAAAAGTTGTGTGTCTCAGCAGCTGTCTTGGCAGTCTGGAGTAAATACCCAGGAGCAGCAGAGGTCAAAAGGCCCCATGCTCACGCTCAGGTTACACTGGACGCTGCTACAGTGCGAAAACATTCCAACCACGTAACCCCCTCCTTCCTCAAGCAGGTCAAACAAATCCACTTGAAGTGTGTCTGCCTTGAGTCCCACGGGGATAGAAGGGGAAAATAACCTGTTATACAGTCTGAAAACTGCTGCTGTAGGAGCCTCGAAGACCTCTTTACCACATGTTCATAGACAGATGTTTCACATCCTCAGCACTGATTTTGGCCATGTTCTACTAGATCTCTAAAGTCTTTTTAATTAAAGAGATTATTTCAGACGTTGTCACACTGAGGGAAAAGGTGTGAACAAGCAGGACTATCGTCATTGCATCAAAAACAATGTTTCATTTCATGTTAGACTGTCATTAGCTGGCTGGATCAGCATAATGCACTGCTCGAATCATCATATTTTTACAATTCAAATTAAAGTCTAAGATGTTCTTCTCAGTATGTACAGTACTATGAAATGGAAGGATCTCCTACAACAGGAAGACTATTGTTGAGTAATTGGAGCAGTTATTTAAAAATAAATCTCAATGAAGCTAAAGTTACCTCAATTACGGGCAAAAAATGACTAATTTCCCAATGCTATGATTTTCTGACTACTTAAACTAAGGAAATAGATAATGGAGCGCTGAATTGAATATGGCATCATCACCCCAATTATCTGGCTTCAATTGTGTTTCTACTCAAGGAAAAAAATACCGTTCCACAATCACATTATGTTTTTCAGGACCGGTGTTGCCTGCCTGCGATCACAGAGTCTTGACTTCACAGCAGTGCTTCCGGAGATAGTCAGAGTGATAGGGAACTGAGGTATGGCCGTCAGGCGTTGGGGAACAAAGAGGCGTCAGGGAGATATGGGAGACTATCAGCCCTCCAGTCTGAGCCTGCAGATATGAGATAAAGGCTTTGCCTCCAGGAAGGAGGCTCGCACACTCAAACTCTTTCTCTCTGAGACATTGGCAGACAAGCACAAACACACACTGTGAAAAAAAAAATCAAACACACATTTCACATGCACACCAACATGTTTGCTGTCTGTCTGCCCACCTGCCTATACCTGTTTCAGTGTCTCTCTCTCTGAATAAATTTATGCGGCTAAAAATATTGCCTTTACCAAACTTTTTCGAAACTAATTCTCAAGTGTCAGAGTGCTTATCCATTACATGTATAAAATAAGACACTGCACAAATACTGTAACATTTCATACTAAATCAGATAAAAGACCTTCTAGCCAGGAGACAAATTCACGCTGCCTTTTCTTGAGGCTTTAATCAGAATTGATGGATTTTTTTGAATGGAAAAAGCATCAAAAAACCTTGTTTCTAAATGCCACAAAGTGATTTAATATTCAAAGACCTTTAATTTCTTGTACCTGCACAGACTGTTGCATGACACTGTATTGCATCCGATTTAATACTAAGGATCGGTGAAATGTCATCTTACCGTCATCCGTATCAGGAATGATTGTGATTCTGGCTGTGGGAAATTCTGCACCCAGACGGCCCCCCATGGGCATACTGAGAGTTACGTTGAAGCTTTCCTCTTCTTCATACAGGGAGTCATCTATGATCACAACCCGGCAGGATTTCTCCACCTCTCCTTTGTCAAAACGCAGGATGCTGTGATGGTCCTCAGGCCTGGAGATGTAATCAGAGTAGGACAGCACCATGGTGGGGACAGTGCCTGTGGCTGAAACTGAGTGCAGGGAAAACAGAATTACAGAAAGCAGAGTTAATGATCCAAACTCTGCCACAACACAGTATACTCCTCTTCACATAAAAATCAATATATACATATTATTTCCTTTTTCCCTGAAATTATTTTTTTCATGAACAATGTTTACACGCATCACTGAAATATTATCTTAGTATGATATGCCCTGGAAATTCTTTCCCCAGTTACTTACCTACTTTTGGTTAATATACACACACATTATATGAACAGTCTATGGTCCTCCTGAAATTACTAGCAAATCCATGTTGTTTAATCCAACATGGATCTTGATCAAGTCAATTTCTTTGCACTTCCTCTTTCATTTTTAAAGGTTACATCTTGTGACAATCGAACAGCTGCCATCAAGTCAATGATGAAAGGCAGACCCGGTTATGGTTTCTTTTTTCTCTGATGCATTGATTAACCATCATCTTGCACCTACTTTTGATGTGTGAGAATGTAACTCTTTCAAACACTGAGAATTGAAAACCAGTGCCAAAGCCATTCGTTTTGCTTCAGTTTTTCTTTTTCATCGCTTTCTTTTTCATCCACCATCTGCTACTCCAGTGAATGACGGCAAGATGAGTGATAAGCATTAGAGTCCAGCTGAGGGGGAGGAGGGCAGCACTACCAAACACTTCATTCCCTCAAGAAACATGGTCATTGACACTTCAATCATCATTTCTATTCCTGAAAACACTGAATTTACAACTAAAATTTCAAGATGCTATTCTTGTGTTACCTTGCTGGGTGTAACAGATGACCATAAGCTCCTGACTGACATCCCCACTCCTGCGCACAGGGATAAGCAGCTCACCAATGTCCTCTTCTATGTTGTATACAGCTGAGGGTATGAACACTGTTGATTCTGTACGCAAAAAAGATCAAATATCAGCACATTAAATCATGACTGTCATATAGTGCATTAATATTATTTGAGTTGAATACTCAATGTTAAGTTGTACAACTACTTATGAATGAGTGCTTATCTTGCAAATAGATCATAATAAAATGAATGAGAAGAGAGCTGAACTGAATGATTGAAGATGAAGAAACAGGAAAAGCTTCAGAACATCAAATCATGTGTGACATTATTTACATCAAAAACCTCTAATACACAGGTTTGCAGCTCACACACTGGGACAAATGACAGCTCTCATTACAGCTCTGCTGCTGGTGCTTCCATTGTATTTTTCTGCAGCAAATATTCCAATCTAGAGATGGCTTACACAGTATGACCCGGAGAGACAGCACTGATTATTGACCCGGTAATTAATATAGATGGATGACAGCGGAAAATCTGTAATCTGCATCTGTAAGATAATGCTGTTTAGGAAAAGAGTCAGGAATCCTTTAGGGAATTAAAAAACAATGTGTACAAATCTACGACTCACAGACTTTGCTTCATTTAAGAAGTGGCTTGTTAGTTGCCAGCATAACTTGCTAGAATAAAAAGGTGCGTTCATTCTGTTTGCAAGCAGGGACACGTTACCCCATTTGTCTTTTTTTTCTCTGAACAGTTTTACTGGCAGCTCTCCATCTCTTTGTCTCCCTGTTTCTCTAAGCTTTGAACAACATTCAGAAAGTAAATGAGCTTGCAACATTTCATCCATGAAATCCTCAGACAAAGGCCTTGTATCCTTATGCTCAGTAAGCATCACGGTCGCCCACATTAACTTGACCTACCCTTTTTTCATCCCAAGGACCATGTAAACAATTACCAAGGATGATGTGGCCACTCTTCACTTCTTGTTTCTAACAGTCAACTGTTTTCAGTCTGAGTCACTTTAGTCAGTCTAGCTTGAAATAATTTATTTTTCACTGTTGTGGTGGCAGCCCCTGGGCTGTTCCATTTTGCAGCTCTCAGTGAGAAGAAACAAAAAATACATTTTTATGAGCTGTCAGAGTTTATTTGACCTTGAAAGGCCAAAATACATGAAAACTTTAGAAACCATAAACACTATAATGATATGATAATAGACATATGGCTGTAGGAAGACAATGTCTGTTCAAGCTCTAAGAATTTCACATCTTCCAGAGAGATAGCTGCCAGTTTTGTTGATTGCCCTCCAGAGACTAATGTTTTGTGAAACAAAGATACAACTAAACATGTTAATTAGCATAGATTGTTGACAGCACATTCTTCCTTTTCACTCGATGAAGCCCTCCGGGACGAGAGGAAGCATTATCCATATTTATATCATGTAATTCTCTATCTCAGCTTTATCACACTCAAGCTGTTTTAAGAAACACTGTTTATCTGTTCGAACAGTGCTTCTTCCATATTTGCATTATGATCATTTCACATGCAAGAGGGATCACCATGGTTATCTCGATATCCTTCTGACCTTGTTTATCTACTCTTGTGGAAAGAAAATGCTGCCCATAAAAGCTCTTTGCCCTTACTTCCCTTACCCCTACTCATTATGTTGCAATTTTTGTAATCAAGTTGGATGCAAGATGTTGTTAGTTTCTCTGAGCTTTCAGTCTTCATGTGAATTCATGTTGTATTTAAAGTAGTGCTCTGGTCCCCTCAGGCAGCTGAACAGAAACATTTCTCCAATCAATCCTCAAAACATAAATACAGCTGAGATGAAGGCTGAAGCATTCCTGGACCTTAAGTGAGATATCAGATGTGAGAAAAAGTCTATTCAGTAATTTTAGTCTAGCTATTTTTCCTAACCACACATAGCCTTCTTCCCCTTTCTTCCTTGATTTCTCATGTTCTAAGCCATAGAAAGGGTACGTACAGAGTTATTCATGCTGACAATCAAAGTGGCCCATTAGTTTGTCATGGGTGTGCCACTCATTGAGGCTGCACCCCTTATTCAAAATCTTTGTCTCTTCTAAAATGGATTTCTTTCTGTATGATTGTTGAAAATTTGTGCGGAACGATGGGTTGGCTGTGCCATCAAATGTTCAATGATATTTCACACAGCTGAAAAATGTTCTGCTGTCAACCTCTATTGTAGCTCCACTTGTAACACCTGAATGTGTTGCATTGTTAAGCAACAAAAGCCACAATGCAAAATACAACATGCATTGCCAGTGTTTGCTTTTGGTCTGAGCTTTTTCAGAAGGAAAAACTATAATCTAATAATATTTGACTTAATAGTGAATCCCTTAAATGAAATCATTACTGACCATCATCAGGGTCCAGGATCTCCACAGTAGCGACCTCTGGGAATTCAAGGGCTGCCATCACTGGCTCAGACAGAACAATCTGGAAAGTCTCTGACACTTCATATTCGCTATCTGACAGGATCCGGACCTTCCAGGTGGCTGTGGTCTGGCCGGGGTTGAACTGCACTTGTTTTTGAGACTTCCCCCGAAAATCTTTCTCCTTTTCTGCAGTGCCATCCTTTGTGCCAATACCTTAGGAAGGACATGGAAAAAGACCATAATCAAGTAACATCTGCTAAACCAAATAAATAACATACATTAGACATATAAGAGAATGTATCACCTATTGGTTTTTGTCACTGACAACCTTTAATATTCCTTTTTTCATATTCATCCACCAAAAAAACACACATTTCTTAAATCACTTCATCTCTGTAAGTGTGAATGGTCATAGATACAATTAAACTACTGTTGTTCATCTCCTGTAAAACCAGGAAAATGTCATGCCTTAGTTGGTTTAGCCTGGCAATATCTGCCAGTCTTTTGGGATTCAGTTTCCCACCTCTAGTGTTTGAAATGACCATGGTGGGAATAATGCTAATTATCCCTCATGTCAGCCTATAGTCCCAGAAGTGGTTGGAGGCTGGCTTGCATTTCCTGACCTTCAGCATGTGAGCTGTTTGATGGGACTTAGAGTCACTATAGCTGTGACACTGGAAGGATTCCTGTTGAGAAAGAGCACTGAAGCCGGTGAAATGTCACACAGCCTCTCCATTGTTTCTGCTAACTGGTCACACAACACGCAGCAGGGGGTCTGACAGTAAATAGAAAGAACATGGCAGCACACCCCAAGGCACTCCAGCAAGCTGCCACAAATGTAGAAAACAAGAAGAAATTACTTGATAAATGAAGCACTGGAGTAACAGGAACCTTTTTAATGCTGTTTGTTCACAACTCTGGGAGGAAGAAGGAGAAGAGAAATACTGAAATATCACATCAGGACTATGCACAAGACCTTCAATAGACCACAGATTGAGAAATGCATGAGTTTGGGTTTTTAGGAAAATTACCATTCCATTCTTTGATGAAAATAAAAAGTGGGCTTTGATATGCAAGTACAGACAGAAGGAAAAGGCCCCTGCACATATGTGCTGAGATAAAACGACCGAGCTCAATGGAGCTTGAAAAATCAGCAGTCTTCAAAGAGTAGCTAGGATAGGGGAGAGTATGATTTTCTCCTTACTCTATCTCCTGCATAAAGCTTGGATTGGATGGCCCTGATCACAGCAGTCACTCAGACGATTTGCGGCAGGCGGACTGTAGCCTCCAAACTGGTGCCACCTACACTGTGCACACTGACCAGTGAAGCAATAGTCCATCAGTGGCCTCCTCTGATCAGTGTTCACTGGGGCGTGACGGGATAAGAAGAGATATCCCCAGCCTTCGTGAGGAGGCACTGGCCTGGGATCAGTCACTATCTCATTGCAACACTGAGGCAGATGGGTGGCTTGAATTGTCAGGCTGCTCTGGTGGCCTATTTATGCTGGTTAATTAAAACAGTTTGCCTCTTTTGCACTGCTACCCTCACTGCAGCAGAAGAAGAGGGAAAGTCCAAATGATCACTATGAGAAAATACTGAATGCCCTTGCTTCATTACTATGAAGGATACCACCTTATTGGGACAATATATTGATTTGTACCTGCAGGGTGAAATGTTGCAGAGATGTTTTTCAATATGATAAAATAATCTCTCCAAAATAATTCCTTCCTAGGTAAAATATAAAACCAAAGTTGATAATTAAAGCCTTTCATGCAGTTGAGCTGTCTTCTGGAGATTTAAGCAAAACATGGAAGAAAAAGGGCAAACACACACCAAAAGGGTTTCTGTTCCATCTTTTAGTTAGGTCTGCAAATGTTTTTTCTTGGCTATAAATTATAAGAGAAATATTTCCAAGGCTATTTGATAAGATGGACAAAAACAGAACACAGTGGTGTATGATCAAAGAATAACTGCCTGAGGATGTAAACATGTGCTCACTTACTGCAATGAGAAATGGATAACATAAAAGGTTTCATCACTTAGGCATTTAGAGAGAGCAACTTTATTGCTATTGGTACTTTAAGGGCATTGTCAAAACAAAAAAAAAAACAAAAAAAAACTCTAAATTATACCTTCCTTTGTGTACTTTCCATCACCAGCATAGAGAGATACATCATCCTCCCTCATCCATCACCATTCCCCTTTATGCTGCTTCAATCATAAGAAAACTGCACTGTAAAAAGCTATGGTTTGGACCGAGAAAGCACACAACAGTAATTTTGGACATTATGAAAATGCAAGCCATATTTTCTTTGGGCAATGAACATTGAGTGCAAGTTCAAAGTAGTGCTCCTTTAATTTATAATGCAACTATTAATAAAATAGTAGCAATGTTCCAGAAAATCAAAACAAGGCACAATTATTTGACTGTTTGCCCAAGCTCCTTATACAAGATATATTGTTTTGTTGTTTAATATTAATTTGCAAAAAGATCACTGTGGGGTCATCACACAGGCATTTCAGTTGATTTGTCCTTTTCTATTTCCTTACCTCATCCACATGAACAACATAGTATATTCTTGTTTTCAGTCTTTACTTTTTAATGTAAACTATTATCAGCTTTATCTGCCTGCAGTGCAGTATGTGATGGTCTGCCTTAAGATGTGTTACTTTATTTTATTTTATTTTTTTACTTCACTGAGTATATATACCATGCATTTTGAGGCATTATAAAGGTCAGCAAAATTTGCATATTACATCAAGAGATGTTTCATTAGTCTGAGGCCCTGGGGCATACAAAGATATAGACAGCAGTACAGTCAATTATTCTATGGGATTTGACCTTTAACATTAGTTCAGTTTAATCACCCCTCATCTATATAGACAGAATAAATGGCAGCACTAAAAAAGGCCATTTGTGCCAGTAGTAAGAATTCCTTCCACTCATAAATGCTGACAGCAGCTAGTTTTTTTTAACAGTATTATCAGGTATTGTTCATTTAGTTCCAGTCAGGAAATTGCCTAGACTAACATTTGGTGTGGCGTCTTTCCCTGACCACCAACTTCAGGTGACCTTTCTCATGTGCACATGCAGTTCCTGAGAGATTGTCCTATGCTATTGTGTGATTGGTATGTAAATACTGGCCTTAAGAGAAAGGTGAAAGGCCATGACCTGTGTCACCCTAAAGGCTGTCTGGGCCAGCCTTTGAATTGCCATAAAATATATCAAAGAGTGTAGTGTGTGTAGTTGCGCCTGGGTGCTGTGGGGACTATGACTATGTTGGCATCCGACATTCACTTTTCATTAAAAAAAGTTGAAAAGTTACCAAAAAAAAGTCAGGAAAAAATCTTTAACAATATCCTCTGATGATGAAGATATTCTTCTGTGAGGAGAGTGTGTTTTTCATCTTCTTTGAGCAAAGCAACAAGTGGGTGTTGGATCCAGGAATATATGAAGTATTTCACTACAACACAAACATAGCTGCATATGTTCTTGTGATCTACTGTTCTTCCTTTGATGTAAAAAAAAAAAAAGGCTTTGTATCTCATTGAACTGTTTCTTCTATTTCTTATTATTCTTCTTTTATTAGTATCTATTTAAGCAATATCTATTTTCATATTATTTAACTTTATATTATGTATATTAGATTAATTAATTTATTATTTTTGGTGCAGATCTGGACCAGATCAAAATCAAAATCAACAATTCTTCTGAACAAATTAAAATGTTGCATGTTCCCAGTGCTTTCTAGCGACTAGTGAGAGGCTGTGTCTGCTTACTAATGAATGAAGTTTCCCCCAGGTAGCCACGACGTTTCAGAACCACCTCCAAGTACTTGACCTCCTCATCCACCACGAAGTGTTCCTTCTCTAAAGAGATCCAAGCCCAGTTCAAACGGAACTGCTGGTTCTTCAGTTTGTTGCCTCCTGCAGAGAAGAAAACAATTGATAAAGTTAAAGACACTTAAAATGTCTCCCCAGAATTCATCATACAGCAAAGAAAAAAAAACAAAGAAGAAAAGTCAAATAGCCTAACTGGGACTGAGTAATGTTTTGAAAATTAACATAGTTATTTGTTTCTGGGGTAGAACAGAAAATTTCAATAACCCTTATTAGAGTGATTTCTTGGATACCTTCAGGACTTGACTTCACTCAGTGGGAGGTAAGAAGGGTGCACAGTCCTTATGCAAAAGAAATAGGGTTTGTGCTGTCTAATTGCTTCATTTCTAATTAAGATAAAAGGTGTCTGTTTCCTGTCTGAACTGGGTTATTTTATCCTTGCCTTTTGAAGCTTGATTCAAAGGCTGAGGCTACAGTCCTGGAGGGCATTGCTGCTACCATTTGACCATAAAGACTCAAAGCGGAGCCACATCCACAGGCTTCAAACACACACACACATACACACCAAAAATACTGCCAAAATGCACACATACACTGACTCATACAGAAACCACAATATACTTTTCTGTTGCAATTTCTAAAGTACTGGCTAACAGTCTAAATGATAATCCATTGGTTCCTAAAAATCAGCATGCATCCACCAGACTGCACAGTTAGAGCTGCTGCCTGCCGCTACTGGATAAGGGTGGTGAGATCCAGATGACTGAGCCACTAAACATCTGGCAGTTCTGAAAGTGATGGAATAACAGTGAAATTGCCGGGAGGGTGTAGAGGCATTGTTCTGGGGTTTCAGAGTGTTGCTTCTGTTTGTGTTAGGCACAAGTGAGAGTCTGCACTCTGCCCCACCCTGGTTGTTACTGTCAGTAAATCTGTCACGTCCAGCCAACCATTCCACTGTGTCCATTTCCTACCTCAATGGGCATAGTGAGACCTATACACATTCACCCTGGGTGTTTTATTACGTGTGAGGGTCCAGGCATTTATGAGTTTTCATGTCTGTGTGTGCACATGTGAAATGTTCTCTGCACCTGTTCAGAGCTTCTTCCCTTGGTCTAATAGTGTACATATATCCTCACACTTTACATCGATGCTCTTTGACAAAATGGTGCCCTAACTGGGATAAAGGGATGCACAAGAATAACAGGGAGCCCCCCCCCAAAAAAAAAACCCCACTCATTTCAATCATTTACATGAATAAAATGTATTCATTGATAATGAATACATGGAGATACTTTAATGTTTTCTACCAAATGGAGGTCTTTAAGTTGTGAAGGCCAAGAATGTAGTGAGATGCTAAAGAAAGATGCCTTTTTGCCATGCCTGGTAACCCAAACTAATGGGTTTCATAAACAATCCTGAAAAGAAGAACACAGGTGCTGATGTTCCTTGAATTTACAGATCCAGTCCAGAGTGAACTTCAGACAGACTCAGTGATGTCAACACCGAGCTGTAATTGGAACAAAAAGCTTCAGTAGCTGTGAGGGCTCAGCGGGACTGAGACTAGAAAGTGTTCTATTTTCTTTCTCGTGCAAAATTAACAAATTGTTTGAATCATTTAGTTGTATACATTTCATGAGATTCTCGAGAACAGAGAGTTTCTTTCTGTGTTTGAAAACAGGGGTTGTTATTTGACTTCAGAGGCACCATTTTTATACAATTATATATAACAATGTTAATGAGTTCCTTACCTTTTTATGACTAAAAGAATTGTTTCCTCCACAGTGCATATTCTAGATAAACTGAGGCAAATATTTCATTTTGCAAAAGTTCTGGTCTATTACATGATGTTTTAAACTGGTAAAACTTGGAGATATAATATTGATCAAAAGGTCTATCTGGAAGTGTGACGATTTTTCTCAGCTTTTTAGTTTCTGTTGTTGGTGTTCACTTCTTTGTCCTCTCAGCCATCATGTCACTGTGCACAACCTAGTTATTTTATTTTATTCTTCCAACTAATCTGCCACTACTGATGGCAATGTTAAGTACTTAATGTGTGAAGTATTTTGCAGAGTGTGCCAAAATTTGCATCACTTACAGCATAAAAATTATCATAAGGCACATGCACTGAATAAATCACAAGTGCAGCAGAAAAAGTTATTTGGTAAGTGGCATTAGGTTTGATATAATAAAATCATAAACAAGCATGATCTCTACTAGCACTACTAGCAAGAAAAACATCTAAAATCTAATGTGATATGTGCAGGGAAACACATTTTTAGGGTTAACAATTTTTGGCACAACACAGTGTGTTTAAAGCAGTAAACAATGCACATATCAAAGTTGATTCACTATTCTATTGTATAACATTTTGGTAATAAAGACTAAAATGTGTTTTTTTTTCCCCCTGATGAAAATGTCTCAAGTTATAAATTTAATAAGCCATGCATTCTTGAGGTGTACCACAGCATAAGGATTTTGCTTCCTGTGTGTTCCACATCAGTCTTCTGAAGACAGGCGACCTGTGTATGACAGGACCTCCCTACTCCATTTGGATTAAAGCCAGCAGCATGGCACGCATGCCACCCGTAAACATTGCATGTGTGATCTCTGAGTCGTGAAGGAGCCTGCCCTCTGAGGTAAAGGAAACAGAGAAGGTCTTGGCAATTTATCTGACTTCACACATTGGCACAGACTTTGTAATAGCTACAGCACAGCTAATACACATGATCTCAAACATAATTCTAGAAAATGAACAAAATAGATTATATACATCATCTCTCTGTAAACACTCAGGCAGAGACATTCCAGGACCATTGATTGGTAGGATGTATCCCAAGTACCTCATACATTTCAATAACAACATTAAATGGTGACATGTTTTGCTAAATGATTTACATGACACTGAAGAAACAGGCTATGCATCATGCTAAGCCTCAAACAGACTCCTCCAAGATGAATCACGTTAAATACCTGTTTTCAGTAACAATAACAGTATTCACAAACATAAAGTGGATATATCAATTATTCATTTTTCATATCCAGCAAGGTCTGTCAAGGATACATCCCAAAGCTGTGCGTTCAAACCTCTGAAAAAATCATTTATGCTCACAGTTTACACTACAGGACACACAATCCCACCATGACTTGTGCAAATATTGAGTTTAGGGGCCCTTGAAGTCCTGGTAAAGCTACAGTGTGGTGTTCAGGGAGCTGGGGAGTGGAGGTGCTCGTTTCCAGAGGACCACTTCACTCCCCCAGATTTCTTTCTAATTAAGATAAGCAGGGGTTGGAGTAAGTCCACTTCAAAGAGGCCCCAAGGAAAACACCAGAGTTAATCTTTAACTAGCACTCACAGCACCAAGACAGAATTTAGTGAACAATATTGGCATCTCTTATATTCGGGTCTTTGTACATACATCATATGCAGTGAATGCGTCAGACAAGCTGCTCATAACAGGCACATGTACTTATTTTCTAAATAATATTCATTTTCTAATTAAAAAACATATGATGAAAGGAATTCTACAAATTCCAGTATCATTGTAATTCATTCAGTGAATTAACTAACTGCCTATCTGCACCCTGTCTTGTTGGTTTCTAAGCTTTTACAAGTCCCTCTAAATAACAGTGTCAACAAAGTGTCAACCTCTACAGTTCTAACCACTTAACCATAACCAGCCTTGTACATGAACATTGAAAAACCCTCGTCCGGTTCATGTAGCTGCACAAACACAAGTTCTGTCCTCTCACATACTGGATGTGTGATGAGGGACAGAAACCTTTACAGAGGGGCCAAAAAATGTGAGAGGCTGGACTGTGCCAACTTTGTGCCCCTGTCTCCTCCCTGCATACATGTTGCAGACAGCCCTTATTTGGTCACCGTCAAGCATCGTGGGGCCACGATGCCCCATGGACCCTTGTCTGTTCATTCAGCCAGGCAGACAGACAGGCGGTCCTTTGCCCACAGAGCCAGCACACTGATTAGGCAGGATAAATTGGGACTAGCCTGTGAATCCTGCTCAATGGACACAATACATCTAAAAATACTTAATGATCATACACTGCAAATGGACTTTGTGTGCTCACAGCTTCCAAACTGTAATCTACTGTTGCATTAAAATGTCACGCAACATACTATAGAGATGACCAATTGCGCATAGGACCAGTAAAGTGCTCACAATCTAGAGATTTTAGTTTAGTGTGAGCTGTGTGATTCACACAAAATCCTTTTAGTTGCAATTAAAACTACAGTGGAAGACAAAACCACAGGAGCAAAACATCTTACCACATTTTCGTTTAATAATAATGGCATTAAATCTGATCACAGGTAATATATATCTCCTCTCTGTCATAAGCACAAGTCTTTATGGCTGCAGTTAAAGGAAACTAGGGGCTTAAGACCAATAGAGTGCTTAATGTATGTATAGGCAGTTTGAGCCCATCAAGGCAGTCAGCTCAATCTTTCAAAAACTTCAACTTTTACTTTTTAAAAAGACTTTAATGTCAAGGAAATGCTAAAATCTGATTTTTTAAAAAGTGACAGTTATCTCAATACTACATCATACCAGAAACAGTAGAAAGTTGCCTGATTTACAGGAACACCATTTTTTAATGGAAACCCTGCCTGCTCATTTGCACTGTACACAATCAGCAGTTAATTTTCCTGTACTTCATTTGTTTACATGTTACATGTGGACAACAAAATGCTGGATAGGGAGGTTTTGCACCTGCACTGAAAGCTGCAAAGACTTAAGAAGCAGATTTAAGCACCTTGTTTAGGCCAATTCACTCATAATAATTACATAGTTCTTCAAAGCACCTAATTCTTTATCAAAGAACTCTTAGGTTCTTATATCTGAGCGGGTACAGTCAAAAGATGTTGATATGGTTTAATAAGTCTATTGGTCTGTCAAGCCAACATTTTGAGCTTGAACAAGATAGCACACCAATTACTGACTAGGCTGCCAAAAATATACCAATATTCATGGTCCCCAGAAGATGACTATCATGATTTGGGGTAATCCCTGACCTTTCATCTGAGTCAAAATTTCCCCTTGGCTAAATTTAAGCCTATGACAAAGTACTATATGTTCAAAACTGATGGTCAGGTTTCCATGAAATCTTTTGTGGGCTTTCAGGATCCCTAGGGGATGGGCCTGCCATGAGATTTCCTCTTGCAGCAACCTCAGGACAAACTTAACAAGCCCCTAAAGTGGTAAGGACCTATGAATACAAAATTCTCACTTTATTCTTGTAAGACTTTTATATTGAAGTATATGATGAGCATTGCAGCATATAGGGGGTGTCAGTGGGGCAATTTATTTTATAATGAAGAGGAAACATATTCCATCACAATAACTTATGAAAACTCTATAAATTGAGTTGTCTTCAAGTTTCATAACGTACCAGACCATGCCAGTATACTTTTCACCTCTCCAATTAAGGGAAAAAGGATATGATAATCCTGTTGAAGGAAAGAAAGCACATGGCAGAGCACAGAGTGAGAGAGAGCGATATGGTCTAATCACCCTAAGCCTTGTATCAGCAGTAACGAGTGGGGAGTTGGCCATGGCTTGAAAGATTTAGAACCGTTAAGATTTCACAGGCCCTAAACCCTTTTTCTACCAGCACAGCCTTTCAGGGAACTGGTCTGCTGTAAATTTGGCCACTCCACAGGGTCCATTCTGGCTGCTGTCGCCTCTGTGTCCACTGTGACACAGTGGTCACTCTGAGGCGATATTTGAGCGGCCTGAAAGAAAGGCCAAAGGCGCTTCTGGAAAAAAAAGGGCTGGGTCAGAGAGCCATGCAAAGCTTAAGCGAGAAAGGCTTTGCTCTCAGCAGGTAAAGTTCTTTGAGATTAACATCTGAACCACAACTATAGAAGTGCTCTTTTCACATTTGGAATACAATGGCTGGAATTACTTTTGTTCTCAATGTTCAGTGACCATGTCATGAATAAATCTGCTAAAGCTATTAGAGGTTGCAGAGGTAGACGTTGTTAAGAAATATGCAATAACCTAGATATGTTTACTTATTACATCCATGACCTCCTGTTCATTTCTATGAGACCACTGTTATCTTGCAATGTTGGATGGGATTAAAATACATTCTTTTTTAGGCTTTTTGGATCATATTGTCACCACTTTCTACACATGGGTGTAGAAATAAATGACAGTAATTATTAAATTATTCCCTTTGTTCAGCCTTATGCAGGCAAACCTGACACTAAGACTGACAAATTATACTTCAACTGCTCAGAGTCAATACATAATCGTGATGGTTGGATTAGCACAGAAACTGAATTGCTCATGAGAACAAGACCATATTTTTGAAAATGCTGCACTACTAACAAACATCCACAGAAAGCCATTCAAAGTAGAGCACTTAACTTTATGATTTAAATGCACCTTCTGTGAATCAGAAAAGGTGCTTTAGTGCTCTTACAAATGTCATCCTCCAAGGAAAGACTGACAGTAAAAAAACCTTTTAAGCAAACCAGAAACCTCCGTCCTGTCCTCACACATTCTGTTTTGATTCCAGCATAAGGTTGTTGTGGAAACCACTCTGTGACTTTCTTCCAGGGTCACAAAATAGAAGCCCCTCGCCTGTGTGGAAAAGCAGTAAGGAATTCCCAGAGCTCTTATTTCAGATGGGGCTCCTTTATTTGTGGTCCAGGACAGAGACATGGAAGAGGAAATACTGTACAATGTGATTGTTAGGAAAGGTCACTCCTGTCCTGGGAGTCTGCTTCACACTCCAGTGTCCTCACACACTGCCACAGATGATGTAATTTATCATCTACTACAGAAAACCACACAAAGCCCACATGAGAGCACTTTGACTGGAGAAATACATTTTTTTAAAGTTGTTAAGGAACATTCAAACTTACTAGTTAAAAAATATGAATCAACATGTACATGTGAAAAAATCCCAAACGGCAGAAATTACTGGCATCACATGCAAACATCCTGGGTTTTTAAGTATAATCCTATTAGCCTCGCCTGGAAATATTAGTTGAAACAGAATCTTTCCAAACACCTTAAGGATTAGCAAGCAGCCAACTCTGGATGCACGACTCTGCAGAAGATGTGCTCTGTCACAGGTTACTGATTTCCAACCAGGGGCAGGGGGTGTCCTGCCAAGCACCCAAGGTCAGGACTTATCCCTGATCATGTCTACATCATTATGGCTGGAAATAGACTGTTCAGAGTTGGGTGGGCACAAGTTATTTGAAAGTATTTCTCTCATTTTGGTTAAGCTACATTCATATAAACTCCATTTGGAAAGATTTACACCAAGTCTTTAACTCACCATTAAAACCATATAGTGCTTCTGAATAATAAACAGAATAATTCCCCTTACTTTCAGACTGCAAGCTTTAATTGTCTGACCTTGTGCGCAAAGATGATGAGTATTGCACCTAAAAACTGAAAAGATGAAAAGTATAATGCTCCTGTATCTCTGCAAGGGAAAGTAAATAAATCAATTAATCGACCTTGAGTTTTGGAACCCATCCAAGAAGTATAACAGTAGTTGCTGAGGGCTTTACTTGTTTCGATTGTGTAGGTGAGGTCAGACAAAGTATTCCTTGATTGCCCTTGAATGGCATTCCTGTCTGTCAAAGAGGATGCAGCCTCGAGTGTCTTAATTAACAGTCAGCCACACGGTTTAGAGAGCAGAAGCCTGAACTCTCAATAGCAGGGGAAATAACAACAAAAGGCTGAATTAGCAGCTGCAGGGCTTTCTTCAGCATTCGCATGTAAAGGTCATTGTGGATTTAAAAGTGAGAGTTTCTAACTCATTACCGGTCAATTACATATAGTATGAACACCCTGAGAGCCACAAGGCCAAAGTAACTGAAGTAGTTTTGGCATTGTTCTGTTAACCCTAGAAAAAAGTAAGTAAGATGCATAAGGGGACCCATGAAAAATATATCTACAACCACGTAGGCACTGTATATGAAGTCAGCTGGAGAAAGCCTGGTACAATCCCTTTGAGCTTATCTTGGAAAACAAACAGAAATGTTCAAGTCATGTCAGACACATCCTGACTTAAGAGATGAGCTCATGGAGAGATCTGTCTCCATCCCAGGAAATGAAAGGCTTACATTGTTACAACTGCATGTGCTAAATGTACCCCATGTCTCCAATGCTGCTGGTGGCTGAGCAGAAAAGAACAGAGGTAGTGAAATAACAAGGGGATACAAGAGGAAGTGTGAAAATGTGCAAGAAAACAAAGCAGCATAAGGATGCAGGATGAAGGGACTTGACAAAGAGAGGGGGGTGTGCTTTTTCTTGACCCCTGAATGCACAGTGTTTGCTCTCTTGTCAGACCGAATAATGGTGGACTGTTTGCTGAAAGCAGCAGTGTGAGGCCATAGAATATAAAACCCCATCCCAGTCCCACAGACTCATGAGCTCCATACAAATAGAGCCGGGCATTTGTCGAGGCTGTTCTCAGAGCTGGTTTCATTTATAACAACATGTTTCAGCTGCATTTCACAGTTGTTAGTTGCAAATCCTTACATGTAGAAAGGCTTTTGCCTGAGAGAAAAATGGTCCCTGAAAAGCTGAAATGGTAATTCCTAAAGAAGTGTTAAATGACTCTTGGTCCTTTGTTTGTGACTGGTGAAAAGGAGCCTTCGAGTAGAACTGTGCAAACCTGCATGTTAAAGATAAGTATGCTAGTCTGCATTCATGAAAAGACGGGAGAAAATGTCTTAGGATTTAGTGTTGTTATTGTCTCCTCCTTGTAATAATGGACTGAAGATTAGTCTGTGCAGTGGAACAAACCCTGGGTTCAAAAATATATACAGGTATGTTAAAAGAAGATTACTTTTAAGTATGCTTCCAAAATTTCATTTAGACACTCAAACTGCAAATATTTTTCTCTGGATTTGAATAATTGCAAAACAACTTCTGGAAGTCTTTGTTGGATTATGTGAATGTTAAGGTGGAAAAAACTCAAAGATCTTTTGGTGCAAAGAAAGAGACACTCTGGTTTTTGCAAGGTCATAAATTCTGTGAATTTCTGAGTGGTGGCCATGCAAA
Organism: Lates calcarifer; assembly: GCF_001640805.2. Lineage (NCBI taxonomy): Eukaryota > Metazoa > Chordata > Actinopteri > Centropomidae > Lates > Lates calcarifer. The sequence continues at coordinate 18,318,450 of NC_066853.1, read as the reverse complement.
TAACATTCAGAATCATATTCATGTGCAGCAGTTGTATGTACAGTATACAGCACTGCATAGTAATATGGAGATTTAAATTACTCCAGTTACTCTTGCCTTATGCTCATGTAGTTTATCACTTTCAATCCTATCATCTAAATCTATCTCATTAGAAAAAATATTGGAGTGCAGTTTATTAAATTATGCTGTGCAAAGAAAGTGAATTGTGAAAAGTGTGATTTTTGTAAGGCAAAACAAACTTCATCTACAAAGAATTATCATTTGGGGAAATGATTGATGAATGATGATTTAATAATATATTTGTATAAATAAATTACAAAGTACATAATTTGTCATGATTCCATGTGTCACAACTAACTTCCCACAAGGGAATCAATAACATGTTCTCGTATCTTATTATAGATTGTAGATTAACCTTTATTCTATTAACTCATAGTAGATGTACACTTCCTGTTAATATAGACTACTACGGACTATTGACTACTTAAGTTACCTAGCTGCAAACCAAATCTCCCTGTAGGGACATTTTAAAAAATGTCTGGAAATACTGACATCAGTTCAGGTCATGTGACTTTACGTAAACTTTACATACAGTACAGGCTATGGCAATCCAATACAGTGTAAGCTATTTATCAGTATAATCTCTTTTAGTATTAAGCTGAAAAAAATCAAAAGCAAATCTCCAAAAAAGTCAAATAAAAAGTGTTAGTGTCTAATTCAATGCCACTCACAGGGTTTGCAAAATAATCTAATATGGCACCACGTTGAAAATGATGACAGTTTTGGAAAACCTGCTGTTCTCTCTGCTCACAGGTTGAAACTCACTGATAAAGACAGGTAGAGGTAACAACTAGGATATTTCCCAAACAGACCTAACACTTTGAAAATTACCACAGAAAAGGATCAAATGTGTCAAAAACTCACAGCAAAAAGTAAACATCATGAGCTTCAAAAAGCTGCTCCCTATGACAGGGCTGGCATTCAGAGAGCATTGTGTTCAAAGCTAACACACAAAGATGCACAACCTGGTATAGGGAGCACAACACCTGGACCCCAAAAGAACAGAATAAAGTGATAAGATGTGATGAGTTCTATTTCATAGACACTGAAACTATTAGCTCTGAAGAACAAAAGCTAAATGTCAAAGGGGATAAACATGAGAGGAATGCAGAACTTGCATTGTTGCTGACTGCTCTATCTGTGACATTTTAACTCACACACACCAAATGCCCTTTAAAAAATGATCAACTCTCTTTAGAAGGGAAGTTAAGTGCAAATTAAATCTGTTAGCGGACTATCCCAAAGGTTTCACAAAGGTCCCAGTAAGCCCAAATGCACTCTCTACATAATGAAAGCTGAAAAAACACCTCTTGCATATGGCTAATTGACCAGTGATAACCTTTAAAGTATATAGTATACAGAACAATTATGTAGTAATTGTAATGGCTTCAGCCAATTACTTAGGGATTTAAGAAGCTAAATGTAATGGCTGTATCAGATTGTTCAATTGTCTAGACCTGCACCCTGTGGCCTTTCTGTGTTATCCCCTTCCCATTTGCTTGCTAATATGTAACTGTTCACTCCAAGTGCATGTCCTGGAAAACCAAGATAAGCCCAGGCATGGTCTAGTTAATTTCAGGCAGAAAGGCATTCCTCAGTATTCTTGGTGGGGGAAGGGTTGATCTGAGCTCTGGACATTTCTCTGGCTGTTCCAGAAATGTTTTCAAGTTTGTTTTTTTTTTATGTTCCACAAAGCTACATGGGGCAAAAACAAAAAATTATACAACCTGAAAAGAAAACAAATCAGTGTGAGGACTCACGCATATACAAAATGCCATTTTTGGAAGCATGCAGAGTGTTAGATACAAAAATACTTGGAATAGGTAATTAAAAAATGAACACTGGTGTGCAGGTTGAAATTGGAACAGCTAAAGAGCACAGACTGTTTTTAGTTAGATATTTGCTGCCTACAGCGCTGCGTAAAAAAAAAAGAGAGCAAAGATAACTATGATTGATTTACAGTGTGCTGTCTACATTTTAACACAAAATTCGACTTGCTTTCACTTGCATTACTAGTCACTTAAAGATAACTCTTTTAAGGACTGCAACTGGAAACCATTTTTTAGCCTCTTGTTAAATGTTGACGTCTCAGAGATGTACTGTAGATGCTTCCGGGGAACATGAAGTAAAAGATGGGAATGTTCTCTGATTTAAACAACCACACAGTTTGAGGCTGTCATATATTTTTAGAAATGCAGAAAAGTGGGATATCTACTTCACATACAAGCCAGCACTATACTTTTTGTTTACTCCTAATCAAGCATGGCAAATATCAAAATAATTTCTATTCACATGTAGGTGAGGCTGCATGCCTGCAGGGCTCACCTACTGCATTTGAGCCTTCACAACTTGTCAACACAGGCGGTGTTTAGAGAGAGAACTGCACATCAGCACATTCATGCCATCGCTACAGGCGACAGGAAGCAGCTTGATACCTTGCCCCCATCAATACTGGGACCAACAGAGCACTTCTATCTTTCATCTCCTCTGACTGCTCTCCCCTCCCATTTATCAGCTAGATGACTTCTCATATCCTGCCTATCAGACTCCACTTATGGAGGAAAGCAGGTGGTGGTGGAGGTGGTGGTGGGAGGGAGCTTGATCCACACATAGAATTCCCAAAGGGTTTCATCAGCACCTTTTATGTGATGAGAGGCCCGTTACTCTCAAGACACGTGCCTACCATGTTCATAGGGAGTGTATAAAATGAAAACCTTCTCAAGAGAGTTTGCTTCACACTGTGTAACATTTTCACTTTCCCTCTACTGTATATATTTTCTTGGCACACTGAAATGCTGATAATATCAAATGAAAGGAGCTGGTGTTTTTCCTGGCCTACATCATAGCGCTCTAATCAAAAGAGACAACAGCTTGAAATCAAAGACAAAGCAGTTATCAATTAAACTGGAGTTGATGCCCAGCATCTTGATGCACCATTTAAGCAGTGCCAGCTTCATCTCTGATTATGGTACCAGGCAGCTGGCCCTGAGATGGATAGACGGTGGATGCTCAGTGTGTGAATGTTTGTGCATAAAAAGTGTGTACAAGGGAGATATACGAATCCTGAAACCTAGGCTCAGCTGGATAGAGTTGTGACACTACAGCCTTAGCGCAGCCAGAGGCTTATCATGCAGCATGACTGAAAGGAGCAGCTCCAGCCCAGCGCTGGGATTCAGGGGCCAAAAACACATTATCCAGAGTGATTTTGCAAAATTGAACAAAAGCGGTGCTACTGTGAAAAAAAAGATGTCACAGCAGCAACTGTAGCACCACTGACAGTTCCCGCTGTTTCCCAGGAATGTCAGATTTGTCAAAACACCGTTTCATCAAACTGTCTGATAAGTTACGGACAAAAATCAAACGACTGAAAATGAAATGCTTCCATAAGAAACTGAGATTTAAAATTTGCTTTCATTATAGATGTGAAAAGATTCCAAAACAGTCCTATTTTGCTGAACTTTTCAGTTTTCCATTCAATTTTACACGTTCATTTTCATGTTCATCTTGATCTTCATCAGGTTTTCTGGAGTTGAAGGGAGTCCTGACTCTCCTCAAAACTGAAAAACATAAACTTCACCCTGAAAGTATTGTCCACAAAAGAGGGATTTTGTATGGACTTAGTGCTTGAACAACCTCAGTTCTGCTAGACTGATATCCTAAGGCAGGTATGATGACACATATCATCATCTAGGGAACAAGCCTGGGCCTGGGTTTCCTATACTTTTGGGAATTTGCCTTTGCTTTGTTAACCTTGGCTCTACACAGCACATTAAAATGGAGGAAAGGTGTCATCAAACAGGGTTTCCCTCATTTCCCTCTCAGGATTTCTTTATCCCAAAGGGAAAATTAGGGCACGTCAGTGATATATGTTTCACCCAAATTCTATATGATATACATAATAGGATGAAAAACATGAATGACGTTGCTATCACTGATGTATCTATAACACACTTAAGGCTTCTTTCTCTGTCCCAGCAGACACATCTAAGACAACAGAAGATGCTTCTTTGACTAAACGTGTAATGTTCACAGACTGTTTAGCAGTAATCTACACTGAAGAGAAAAATAAACTGAAATGGAGGAAAGGAAGCATAAAACTAACAGACATCTGCTGGTGGTAATCCAACAATCATGAGCCAAGGAAACCCAAGGATATAAGCAGAAAAGCCTTCATTGGCTAATTCAATGCCTAATTCATAATAGAACAATGAAACTTCTCATCAACATGTTTTGGCTTACTTGACTTGTAGAATGAGCCAGTCATTAATGATGGCTTTTTAATCTTTTGATCTGAGAAGAATTACAATGGCTGAAGTCTGTTAAATCACAATAAATGTTTCCTCTCACCAATAAGCACAGGTTCCTCACTTGTTTGTTTAGTCACTGCAGCACTATCTAGATACGCTTTTATCTAAATGCATATCTCTCACACACACATCAAAGGAAAATAAATTTGCAGAAACACCTCATTATGTTGTGTTCAATAGAGAAGACTGGTGCTGGGTGATAAACTTTGCAAATAAAACTGCAATGCAGACTGGTAAGAACTCATAGTTAGTGACTGTGGACATAAGGGACCAGTGAGTCACGCAAATCACTCTCCATCTAAAACGATTAGCCTAAATCCTCTTTGTAATTCAGTTTTTCATCCCCAAGTGAAGCAGCTGTTACCCAGGAATAGCTCTGTAATAAACTCCCAGATGTTTTATCACAAAACATTTTTCCATAATAATAAAATGACTACCTGATATTTTATAGGCTGCAGCACAGATGGACTGTGAGGAAAACCTAACACACTGAAATCTCTTTAAAACACAACAACTGGACCAGCTATGTAATTTGCCAAAGCTTATAGCATATTTCATGCATATAATACATACCAAAGGTCCTAAGGGTGGAGGAATGTTATATCCCCTAAGAAAAGTACAGGGGAGACAATTTCATTAATAATAGGATAGAAACACACAGTGAAACTGCAGAGTCATCACCTATGCTGTGATGGGGATATTATTAGTATACACAAAGTCTACGCTAACCTCACAACTGCGTGTCAGTACAAGTTCTGTCTTACATTTGTTGTGCTCTAGCACACTATGGGAAGAAAGATAATCCTACCTAACCTGGGATTAGACAAGAGGGGAGACAAGGGATATGGATTCAAGTATGCACTCAGTGTCACAAGCGATTACACACCGATAACACAGAAGATGTAGATGATCTATACGGCAGATAACACTGCGGGCCGAAATGCTTTGGAGGATTTATTAGATCTAGGTACTCACAGTGACCCGAACTTATCTTGTTACATGAAGCAGAAATAACAAACAAAACATGCTTGTTACGGTGGGCTCTGTAGACGTGCACTGGAAATAGGAGAAGAAAAACATTCCTCTCTGTTCCAGGGGCTGCCATGTAAGAAAAAATGTTCCAGTCAGGAATTTCGATCTGTGTTGTACACTGCAGACCCATTCCACTACAAATCTGAATTATTGATTTACATACTCAATGCACTTTACATACTAAACAAGTCTCACAAGTCAAATGGGAAATCCAAGGAAAGCTTCGAAATAGCTGTGGATTCTGACCTTCAGAGGGAGCACATTTTATGAACTGAACAATCGATTATCTTTTTTGGTGCCACTTTGTAGTTCAGTGGGGGAAAAAAATTAGGTGGTAGTGAGTGCCTGGAATGAAAAACAAAGGCCACAGTAGTATGTCTGTCAGTAGGGAACATCCCTGATGCTGACTGACTGGCTGGAGGCAGACAGGGATTCTGCTCCACAAACAACTACCTGGGAATGCCATGTGTGCTCAGGTAAGCTCACCTGAATGCACCCAAATCCTCAGGAGACAAGGGGAGGGTTGGAGTCAGCTGAAACGCAACAATTAACTGACTTAGAATGACAGGAGTAACCCTCTCCCCAACACACACACACACACACACACACACACACACACACACACATACACACACACAAACATCCAGCCAGATAGCAATCTTGTTTTAAACAAGACACTCACTTTCTAGGTAATTATAGAGGCTTCTGGCCCACACCTCTGTTCGTGACTTTGCTGTCCAGGTGTGATGTTTCTCCAAAACAGTAAACACCCACAAATTAATATGAGTAATTTCAGTCCTCTGTGATTATTCATTCAAAGCTTTGACAAGCTTGACAAATAGCGAGACACACGAGCGGCACTGAGAAAATAAGCCCTGTCATATCCTTTTTGGCAAAAGCACCTTAAATACAGCTGTAAAGGCACACAGTGGCAAATTTCTGAAATGAAAAAGAAAGTGAAGGACAGAGAGAAATGACACATAAAGTTCACAAATTATTCATGATTATAAAGTTACACACTATTACAGACAATGTTCAGTACAATTTTTAAGCTATTTCAGCATCACTCTGAAGTTCCGATCTTCCACAACAGGGTCGAAAGCTGTGTTTTAGTCACACATTGAGAATCCTCCTTTTATTGTGACACATTAATTAAAAATGATACGCATTTTGGGATGTAGCCTAATTGCCACATTGTTATTTGTGGCAAAAAGCCCATCTGGTGTCCTTATATAGCCAAGTTAATTGAGTAAAGCAGCAACTTCTCTTCTAGTCTATATTACATAAGCATAGTTTATCCAGCTAAACAATTTGATGCAAACAATTTGAAAGAGTTTATCATCCTTATGAGTAGCTTTTAATACAGCAAGTGTTGTGGTGAAAAAAACAATGGTCATTTTTTGCAGCCAATATTCACATACAACTGTGCCAAACAATGGAAACAAATAGGTCAGGTCCAACATAGATTTAAATCTGGGCTCTGAACCCACCATTTACAGTTAAAATGACACATCAAGCAGCAGATGCATCACTGCCAAGAAGAACTCAGCCCTGGCAGCTCAATTTTCAGAGCCAAGACTGTGCCTTGTTTCAAGACAATCCATGTATCAGAGAAACTGTGATCTCAGCTTCAACAACTAAAACAACCTTGTGGTCAGATGTCAAACTGCCATAGGTATTTGGATAGAGCATAATGAATGGCTTGGCAATTTCCATTCATCCCCTCCTTTGAGAAAAAAACAAACCAGGAGTAAAAGAAGGAATTAAATAAAACTGAAGAAAGAGTAATTATTTGTTTAGAATAATTTATCAGCCAAAATCTTGCAAAGTTTGTTATTTTCACCTCATCTCTGATATGATAATCTGTTGCTTTTTCAGTTTCATATCTTTGAAAATGAAATGAAGTGATGATGTTTAGTTATGAAGATTTGAAGCTCTCATTTTGAACTGTGGGAAAATGTCACCGGGAACATTATGCGATATTCATGACCGAATATCACAGTAAACAGAATATCACCATTAGCTGTATTTGTGGTTTCAACCATGTCCATTAGTATTATATGTACATGTTACAAAACCAATAACCACCACAAATCTATATGCAAATCAATTCAAATGTATTGACAGCAAGCACATATATATACTTATATATACTATATACTATACTATAGTACTATATAGTGTGCACACATTCACAGTTCATCACAGCTGTTAGCATAAAACTTCTTAAATCCCACTGAGCAGCTGCAACATGAAAAGTAACTTTTCACCCTAAAAAAAACTGGCAAGTGCAGTTGGTAAATTTCCCAATGAACTTGAAGTGAGGAGGAGAATGTTTTCCACTGCTGAACATGACAGAGTGCAGCTGTGTGCCAGTGTACACCATTCAGCTCCTCCCCAACATGACTGTTCAAAGAGCTGGAGGCTCTGTCTGGGGATTTAGGGCAGCCACCGGCACAGCTTAAATCTTATTTTAAAAAAATGTTCACTGACTGCCTCACAAGCTGCAGTGCAGTATGTGTCGAGTCCTTATGGATGGGTCATCCAACAAGACTCTTCATCAATTTGTCAAGCCATTTAGGTGCAACTATAAAGCACAATTCCCATGTCAAAGAATGGCAGTTTAGAGAAAAGAAAAATGTCTGGCTGTTGCAAATGTATGTTTTGTTTTCTTTGAGAGCATGCCAATTTAGGACAAAATAAGACCTTGAAGATTGAGGACAAAGTAAGACATAATCTCTTTTGAGTCCTCTAAAAGCAATGTAAAATACTATGGGGAGAGCAGAGAAAAATTAATCTAATTGCCAGTTGTGGAAGATAAACTACCAAGTATGTCATTAAGCATCAAGCAAGCTAGAAAGAAAAAAAGGATGTGACAAAGAGAAACACCCAGAATCATCCATGACAAATAACACAATGGAGACAATAATAAAAGGACTGACTGAACCTCACTCAACAACAAAGGAGCTTTGCATGGGCTCGACACTTGCCAGCAGTGCAGGTAAAGAACTGTCATCCAGCATCACCTCCTGAAAATGAGGTGTCCCCTGCATTTTAGTCATCACTTATTAGCACCCAATCCACCTGTTGGCATTGATGTTAACCTATTATTCAACTGAAGCCACAGATTAGTCCCAAGTTGAGAAATGAAAAAATGTGTACAGGGGCCCACTGAGGTGCTTGTGGGAACAGAAGGTCCCTATTAGAGAGGTCCTTTGTGCTCACTCATCACCGCAGAAGGGTAGCAGAGAGGACACACCGTCAGGCACACTGCTTCTGCTAATCGGCAACACTGGCATGATTGCCTCAAACCATTCACTGAGCCTGTGCCTGATTACATATCTACAGTAGAAGGAAGGTCTTTGCTAATTGTTCTACTAATTACTTACTGGCTAAATCAATCATTACTTTCTGCATCAGGAGGCTCTTACATGGAAAAAATAATGGGTAATCATGGGTCAGGTGCAATAAGAATGAGCTACCGACAGTATAATGCACAGTAAGACTAACATGGATGTTCAGATAAAAGGTTAATGAGCAAGCTCTGACATTCAAATTTTTGGTAGAATTATTGGTTGAATAAAAAAACAACAGAGCATGACAGAAACAAAAGTTATCTATAAACAGTATCTTTTTCCTGACTTCTTGTTCACTGCATGTCTATTTTCTAATTTATTCCTGCTGAAATATGAAACTGTATGAAATTATGGCTCTGGAAATCTCTCGCCTCTGTGCACAAACTTTCTGCTTAGTACTTCTGCTAAATTGGACGCATTACAAAGGGCAATATGACCTTTCCCTTTCCCTTCTTAGAGAAATCTGAGTCTCTTAAAATTAAACTCAAGACAGTGTTAGAAAATCAAATATTTCAGCCTTAAGGTTCAGCATGACAAGGGCTTGTTTCAAACTTAATGGTGTGAGAGGATAACTTCAAGAGGGGATGTTTAAATAAAATAACTTACCATTGTCCTCAATGGAAAAAGTGAATACGTCGTTTGTAGCATTGTCACCATCCTTCAGAACATAGCAGATGTTCATGTCATCAATTTCAGCTGAAAAAGAGATACATTTGCATAAATATCCATGATATCCTACAAACAAACATCAGTCATTTGGTTTAAATGACAAGTGGGAAAATGTGTCCAATTTGTTCCTGACAGATTATTTGTCAATAACTACTCCTGAGCCTTGCTTTAAAAAACAGGCTGAGGCTGTGTGATAAAATGTACACCCTGCATAGTGTCATGGGGATCTGAAAGGAGAAACCACCTGGTAACAAAGGCTGTATATCTGTTAGGCTCCTGAATGACACTGAACAAAAAGAATGGCTGGACTCTTGGGGCTCCATCACAGCAGTCTGTTTGCCATCCTGATAGTGTGGCACTAGACAGAGTTCTTTATAGGACCAGATTTGGAAGATTGTTCAGTTTACAGTCTTTCCTTCAATACTTGATGTCAAAACATTTCCCTTCAAAGGGACCAATGCATTAAAATGCATAGCCACAAATTTCAAATGCCCAAGAGATCTGAGTGTCTTTATTTACCATCTGTTTACTCTTGTGAGAACTCTTGAAAAATTGAACAGGCCTCTTGGGGAAAGTGTCTCACAGTGACTTAGTAACTTAAAGTAGGGAATACATGGATATTGACTGTAAACTGGTGCCGCAACCCTGATATTTACCACTGACCAAGACTCCTCTCCAGTCTGTTTGAAAAGCAACCTCTCAACTAAACTGTTTGTAAAACCAATGGTTTGCTGTGAGCCAGACAACCATGCCTACCTCCCTTTGACAAATTTGCATGTTCATTCATTCATTCATCATTTATCACCATGTCTGAAATTCTCTTGTCTTCTGTTAGAAAATATTACTCCAGTAATGTACAAATCACCACTGGTTCTTTTCCAAAGTGAAATATATTATGCACAGTTTGAAAAATGCACTACCCTAGGGCAAACTGGTCAGCCTGAGGCACTGGCATACTTCATCTCTGTAAATAGACAGTCTCTTGAGTGAAAACAAAAACCTTTATGTTTGAGCTCAGCATTTTTCAGAGGGGAGTACATTTAGCTTAGTGAGTAAATGTAAAATGAGTTTAAGATTGGGCTCAAATACCTCTGAGAATTAAAAGCTGTCTTCAGTGTGAGTAACTGCAATATTACAAATCTAACAGAATGTCACAGGAACACAAATCACTTTGAAATGTAACTCTCTTACCTTGCGTGAAAGTGATGATAGTGGCATTTCCTTTGCCAAGGTTGATCAGGTAGCCGTGTTCTGGGGCAACAGTAATCCTAAAGGTCACAGAATTCTGAATGCTGTCTCTGTCCTCTGCTTTAAGGGTCTTACTGGTGATCACAAACCCCAGGTGACCAGCCTCCAGAACCCTCAACGTTGGTGCACCCTTGTTCACCACAATCTGCGGTACACCATTATCCACCGGGAGGACAGTAATCTTCATTACTTGGGGCTTTCGAGTCTCAAATACTGTGTCAGGGAAGACGAAGAAGTCTGTGTGAGTGCCATCAGTGACAGTGAAGGAGAAGCTGTCCTCTGTATTCTCTGTGCCATCATGCTTGTAGCTGATCATGTTCTCATTCAGGTCCTGCTTTGTGAAGGAGTTGACAGGCCTAGTGTTGTTAAAGAGCAGGCGACCATGAACTGGGATTTGAGTGACTGTGAACTTCAAGAGGCGGTCAACGGTGTCTCTGTCCTCCACTGTTAGCTCAAAAGGCGTTATGAGTTTGTTCTCTCCTTCAGTCACCACCAGGCTGTGTACTGTCACCACAGGCTTTTTATTGTCCACGTCAGTGATGGAGATGCGGAAAGTGCGGAACACAGGGTTGTAGCCATCAGTCACCTCAAATTCAAAGCTATCCATTTTCACTTCATCGTCAGCAGTGTGAATGTAGTAGACTTTGTTGCCAGCCAGCTGGAGCTGTGTGAAGGATGAGATGGGCATCCCAGGTGTGTCTGTGCACTCCAGGTGGCCTCTCATTGGAGCTCGGGTGATTGTGAAAACTAAATGTTCATCTGGGCTGTTAAGGTCGCTAGTACTGAGTAGGTCTGTTGTCAGAGTAACCCTGCCACCCTCTTTAAGGGATACACCTTTACTGACCACATCTGGGAAAACCATGTCAATGCCACCCACTGTTACATAGAAGTATCTGTCAATCAAAGGGTTGATGCCATCTGTCACATCAAATTTGATGAGGTCTCGAATCCCTTCTTGCCCATTATGGATGTAAACAATCAAACCCTGATCCACTTCGTTCTGTGTAAAGTTCATTCCAACTGTGATATTTTGCAATGTCCCAGAAGGCATTGTTCTCTGCAAAAACCCCTGACCAGGTCCATAGCGAATAATGTATATTAGCATGCTATCCTCGGAGTCCAGATCAGTAGCTTTTAAAACATTGCTGTTTATGACTTTCACATCGCCTATCTCAATTTCAAGGCCATCATTGATTGCCATCCTAGGGGTTTCATCATCCACAGGGATAATCATAACTATTACTGTTTTCTCTACACTGAACTTTCCATCTGTGAGAACAATATCAAAGCTGTCCTCTGTGGTCTCTGAGTCATCATGCTCATACACAATGCTAGAGGCCTCCCTGATCTGATCCAAGGTGAAGTTAAAGACAGGGACGGTGCCAGTAGTGAGCTGATTGAGAATAAATCCATGCTTGGGGGGTTTGGTGATAATGAATGTGAGCTGATCAGGGGGGATATCGGCATCAGCACCATTCAGAATGGGAGTGTCAATGACTATGTTCATGCCCTCCATAACTACAAACTCTCTCATGTAAATCTCAGGCTTTTCATCATTAGAGGGGATTATGGAGATGGGGAAAAAGTGCCTTTCAGAGAAATTGATGCCATCAGAGCATCTGAATGTAAACCTGTCCTCCACTGGCTCGACTCCTTTGTGAATGCTTTGAACATAGTAAATGTGATTCTGTCTGATGTCCTTGATGGTGAAAGCACTGATGGCAGTCCCAGACCTGGATTTCTCTGAGCCGGGGGCTGGGGAGATATTTTCCACATACCCTGAAGTCGGTTGTACAATGATTGTACAAAGGAGGTCATCAATTGGGGTGTCGACATCATCAGCGCTTATATGAAGAATTTGGATTACATTCTTATCTCCCTCAACAACAGTGTACTGTGGCCCCACAAAGACCTCTGGAGCCTGGCTGTCCAGGGGAAGAATAGTCACATGCACTCGGACACCTGTGATTTTATTTCCTCCAACAGTCCACTCGTCAGACATGTCTGTCAGGGTGAGATTGAAAAAGTCTTCTTTTGTGGTCAAGCCTATCTCCCCACTTGTATGGGCATAGACCACAAGGCCATTAATGATATCAGCTTGGGTGAATGTACCAGATGGGACACCTCTCACCAGGATTTCCCCTATTGATGGTGGGTCCTCAACAATGAAGGTCAAACGAAGGTCATCTGTGTCCTCATCTTTTCCCTGAATGACATTACTTGTGATTTCTGTTGCTCCATTTTCCAGTACATCTATGTAGGAGCCAATTGTGCCAGCTGGAAGACTGATAGTTGGAGTCTCATCATCAATTGGCTTCACATTAATCTTTATAATAATTGGAACAACATGGACCCCATCACTGACATCTATTTGTATCAAATCAGCTGTTGATTCATCCCCATTATGGATGTATGAAATTCTGCCATTTCCAATATCCTCTAGGTTGAAAGTGTCTCCTTTTGTCATGTGAGTGAATGTAAACTGGATCTGGCCATGCAGTGGTGGCTGAGTAATAATAAAGATTATCTGTTTGCTGTCTGTGTCTGTGTCTGATGTGTCCAGCTCAGCACTTGTAATGATATGTGTGCCACGTTCAAGTACAGTAAACCCAGAGTTGGTTATTTGAGGTGGCTTGTTGTCCACAGGCTTTAAAAATATGGTGAAGACTCCTTCTACAGTATTTCCAGAAACATCCTCCACAGTGTACCTAAACTGCAAAACATGAGTGGTAATTCCAAGCTCAAGATCAGGTGGTTTGTAAGCTATTTTATGGTGGTTAATTTGTGCCTGAGTGAAGGTTGTGACCTCAGTGTTTGGCTTTTCAGTTAATACCAGAGCCCCCAGTACAACAGGGCTATTCTCATCTGTGTCTGTCGGTGGCTGGATGATTGTGTATTTGAGATCCCGATCCTCTGAATCGAGGTCAGTGTAACGGAGGAATTTTTTTCGGAAGTAAGTAAGCTGATACTCATGCACAGTCATTTGCAGGGTTGTGCCAGGGTTAAGTTCAGGTGGGAGGTCGTCAACGGGGAGAATTTTGATGATGAATGAGCTCTCACCTGATTGATTTGGTGGGTCATTGTCATCTTGAACTCTAAAGACAAACTGATCCATGACTGCACTGGTGCTGTGGGGCCCAATATGCTTGTAAAATAGTTTACCATCAGTAATATCTTGCTGCAGCCATTCAGTCACTACTTTCTCATACATTTCATCCTCTGTATTAAACTTCCAGGTTGATGGGTCCTCTGGGGCCTCAGATTGACGCAGTAGCACCTGGCCAATTGTGGAAAAGGGAGGCTGTGTTATGAATTTTATTGTAGAATCCTCTGAATCGATGTCTGCTGCACTGAGCATGAGTGAAGAAACTGGCATCATTTGGTTTTTGAATAAAACCAGACCAGTGTTGGCATTGATTATGGGAGGCTCATCATCAGTTGGCACAACAGTGATGGGAAACAGAAACTCCACCTCATTTGTGCCATCTGTCATTCTGAAAATAATATTATCACTGTATGTGTCACTGCCATCATGTTGATAAATCACGACTCCAGCGTCTAGGTCAGTCGGGGTGAAAAATTTTCTCCTCGAGCCCAGAATAGTTAATTCTCCATGCCTCAGCCCATCAATAACAGTGATTTTGACTTTGTCTAAATTGTCCTCATCGCTGATTTCCAGATTCTGAGAACTGGACAGAGGCCTGGACTGACCCTCATACAGTAACTGGCCAGTATTCCTTGTCACCACAGGGGCCAGCGTGTTCATAGGCTTAACGACAATCATGAAAGCAAAAGGGTCTGACACAGCTCCCTCTGTGTCCACAACCTCAAACTCAATCTGGAAAATCCGCTCAGTGTCTGAATCCACAGCAGGGGGTTTGTAGGCGATTTTCAAGTCTTTGAGGTCTCCTTGGTAAAATGAGGTTATTGGTAAATTCCTATCATCTGTGCTCACTATGTAGCCCTCCTCAAAGGACAGGGGGGATGTGATGTTGAAAATTAATTCATCAGGATTAGACTCAGCATCCTCAGCAGCCAGCATATCCATGGTTATCGCTGTCATTACAAACTGGTCTACTTCCATCATCATCATTGCAACAAAGCTGGGTTTAGGGGCTGTGTTCTCCTCTCCCTCTTTAATCCTGACCAAAATTTGGAAAAATTCCTGCTTGATTAAATTGCCTTCCTTATCATGTAACTCCACAAACATTGGAACGTAATCTCGGTTTGGTGACTTCAAAGCAAAAGTATGCTGATAACGGATGTTCATTTTAATAAATTCATCACAGTCCACCATTGTTCCAAGGCTGCCATCATCCACAAGTTTTCCATACCTGGGCAGCACGCTGCCACTGGAGAGAGAAGCTATTTTGCATTGTTGTGCATTTCTATCATAGGTGAATTCTAAAATTCTTCTATCGATAGGGTTGCTTGTGCCGAGCAGTTTCTCAACAGTGAGTGGCATATTTTTGGTAAGCACCTCCAGCTGTGTGAAAATGACTTCCACTTCCATCATGAAAGGTATTATAATGGTATCCGTTTGGGTGTCATACCTGAGTTGTAATCTCACTCTATCCCTCGGAGGGCTCCTTGAGCCAAAGTGAGAATACTTCACGTCGTTGGGGCCAAATTCACACGGAAACTTTTTAGGAGATAGGTGTCCAGGTCTTTGAGACAAGGGATCATTGTCCAGGACTGTTATGCTGCATCTATCACCGGGTTGAACTTGGATAACCAAATCGTTGATGGGATCAATAAAGGCTGATCTCCCGAACGGCACGCGGATCCCATTGTTGGCAACCAATATCGTGTCCTCAGAAAGCTCTGACCTCAAGGCATATGATAATCCATAGCTGTCAAAAACCTGCGCAACTGCATCACCTGTCAGAATCACCGCAAGCAGAATCAAAGCAGCGCCAGTCCCGTGCATATGCGGGGGAATAATCCAAGCCATTTGTAGTGTGGAACCGCAGAGGAGACGCGTTGAACTTTGCGCATGCACCCTTATTAACTAAGTACGGCGGTTAAAGTTGCAAGATTATAAAATCAGAGTTGGGTAATATCACGCACCTATGAGCACTGAGGTGCACCATTCTCTCACAGCAGCTGTACACTGATAACCTAAACTTCATACTCCGGCTTTGTTGGAGTAAGGAGAGTTACGCCCTCCTCTCAGCCGATTGGTTCATATCTCCGCAGGAATGCGTTTGTCAGGTTTTAAATGGACGTGGTCCGTGTCATTTTGGGCAGACAAAACGATACCGCGTGGGCTGGACCTCATCAGGTTGGATAAGGTGGCAAAAAGAAATGAATATGGTCATTTTTGGGTATGAATCATGACTAATCCTGACTGAGAATAGAAATCGTGGCCGAAGTATTTGACTTAACACGTCTAAAGCAGATCGACTCTGATGTTTTGAATTTATATTTTTATAATCAGGGCTATTCAATCACTCCAGCCTCTTCTAACAATGAGGGAAAGCAATCAGAAGTACAGCTGTATATAAGAGTCTCGACTGACTGTGGTTGGGGAAAAGCTTTGTCTCCCTCTCGTGGTTTGCGCTGATGAAGAGGGAGGATGCTCTGCCCCCCACACACACGCACACGCACACGCGCACACACACATCATTATAGTGGAAAACGGCATAGTCTCCGTGTTATTTTTTATCCTCTCTTTCCTCATGAAAATCCGTTTTGTCATGAGATTCTTCTATCAAACAGGTTCGGTATTATATGTGCCATGCCACTATTATATGCTGTGAATTGTTTGACAAGATACACACTGCATAGACCCCAGAGCTGATGGAGGGGAAGCAATGCAAGAATTTGTGTCCACTGTCAGACGATGCAGCCAGTGCATATGACCAAAACTCAGCATTTCCCCGTAATATATCCCACAGTCCAGTCTTAAGCATCAGTCAAAAGTTCTATTTATTGGAGACATGCAGTGACATTGTCCTATTTCCTGCTATGCCTCTCTCTCATCACACAGGTCCTCCAGGTGTCAGAGCTTCCCCATGTAGAGCATTCGCCTCCAACTTCTGACAAGCCCCATCATGATTTGGCCTGTCTCTGCCCCACTTATCTGGTGAACCAGTGGTGATTAAGAGGGCACCCACACAGTCATTGTGCAGCACAGCTGGGCAGGTTAAAACAACTCAGTTATATTAAAAGAAGGTTTGATTTCTGCTGCACATAAGGTTAGAATCACAAATCTTCTAGAAATGTTTACAATATGTCTGTGGGAGGGTGTTTGGACATGAAGCCATGTACAATCATTTGTTGTCTCACTACCAGGCTCCTATATGGTGTTTTCACATTTTCACATTCACTTAAAATGTCAGTAAATTGGGGGGAAAACAGGTTTGTCTAACACACCTGTAGTATCAATTGTAGATTACTTCAGCTGCCCTGTATGTTTGATTTGTCCCACAGCCTTTGTATATATTACATGTATACACATACCTATGCTCCCATGTCAATGATTCTACACATTGAGCTTTATATTGCCTGGAAGAATTTGACTTCAGCGGCCCCCTCTGATCCCTTTTAGATGATTTTCATTCCATCCACAAGCTCTTGGGTGCAACTTTTGTGTCTGCACCTACCCACTGTTGCACATTAATGACATACAAACTGTCTCACAGCTGGCATGTGTTGAAATCAGTACACAGTAGCTGCCATAACAAACCATGCAGTTGAGTTGCACTGGACACTGTTGACAGAGTCCAATTATAAATATAGCCAAGCAAACTGCAAGGCAAAGCCCCCAGGCCTTGACAGCTCCTAGTTACAAGAGAAAATGAAAAAGAAGATGAATAGAACTTTCTGACAGCAGCAATGGCAGAGAGGGAATTGAATCATACCCAAACCTTCAGGCTTATTTTTGAGGCGAGGGGAAATTTGATGATATTCTGTCATATCACATTTATGTCAAATTTATTGTAAATGACCAATCCTTCTTAGAAGATGGAACTGTCAGTCTATAAAGGAAGTGAAGATCCCAGTTGCGCTCCTGATGTGCAGGTGATTTATTGTGGGGCAAAGATACATATGGCGCAGATGGGGTTTAAGCTGAAATATTACAGCTCAGTTCATTTTTGTGCACCACTTATACATTTTTATCAGAATAACAAGAGACAATTTTTGGTTGCTCATTCATTTAAAGTTTTCTCACTGCTGAATGCTGACAACAAACTATTCAAAGCTGTTTGTTCATGAGCCCCTCTAGTTTTCCTTTGTGACTGTTAGCACCCACAAACTCTGTTTGTTTTGCTTTGTGATGACACTGTTGACAGCTAAATATGCTTCTCCCAGCAGTTCGAAGATACCAACTGCATAAAAGAAAACACAGAAAACAATAAAAACAGATTTATATTAGATGTATCCATAATCTAAAAATATTCTGCTTTGCCTTGTTTACAGCATGGCTAAATTTCGGTTTCCTCTCAGCTGAATACCCTGTATTGTCACCACTCTGCACATATCATCAGGTCAAACACTGGAAAATGTACATTCCCTGCTGTCAGTGACACCACTGTTATTGTAACCGTGTTAACAGAGATATACATCATGTTAGGCGCCTTGAGCTCTGAGAGGTGACATCATCCAGTCAGCCTGATACATGGATAATGAGGTACTGCAGGATGAACCATCTGTGTGTGCAGTCTGAGCTCAAATCAAAATCCAGAAAAAAACTCTTAACAATTGTTGTATATAGCCTTTATTAATTTTAACCACAATTTATATTGCTCTGTTTGCTTGTATCATGTCAAGTATTATAATTGCTAACTGTTTGTACTAAAAAAATAAATAAATAAAACAATGATAAATAAGAAGTAAATACAATTATTAACATTAGACATATTTTCTGGATAAGATATATATCATTTTTAATTTAGACAGTATCTCAAATCAGTTCCAATTAATTTCCTCCATGATGCAAAGCAACTCAGAATCAATCTTGTCATTTTTTTATATAATCACTGTTTGTTCTGTGTACATTGTGACAGCAGTGTCCCTCTCTCACTGGGAATGCTCTTCGTAATTGTCTCATTTGGTGTCATCCCACTGTTTGCCTCAGTGTTGCTAAAGTGACTCCATTCTATCAATTGCTTGGACTTAACAGGTCTATTTTTGTTGGTGGTTATTCCCTAGAGACAATACAACCCTGGCCTCACTGATCTCATTAAGGCTATTTTAGTTCATTACATCTCTGACAGGGACAATTCTTTTGATGGTTGAAGCTGGAATGGTGGCAGCAGCTACCCTCCCCCATGAAAGTAAATTGTGTATCCTATAGAAACACAATGCACAGCCAACCGGCAGCCAAATACATCTTCCCAGCTTATGTTACTCTTGGGATACTACAGAACTAGAAAGGAAGTGGAACCAGTCAACTTTAATCATATTCTTTATTTGTGCTCACATATTCCCCAGGTGTATGTGGTCCCATGTATTAAGACTATAACATATGACCAGGGTGTTTGTACTGCTTACAAGTCGAGTGCGGTTTATTTACAGCATGCTTTTAACAAATAGGTTCATCGCAAAGCACTTTGCAGAAAACAGAGGGGATAAAAATAGGTGAAATCCAAGGATAATCAAAAGGAGAGGAGGGTAAAAGTTCTAAGAATCGGGACACAAGTGTGTGTGTGTGTGTGTGTGTGTGTGTGTGTGTGTGTGTGTATTTCATACCTCTTTAGGACCTTCTCCTGTATAAATCCCGACCTTGTTGGGACCAGTAGTACTCATGGGGTCCAACACCTGGCTCTAATGAGGCAAAGCGTTAGGCTGTCCAGTGCATGGAAGTCCATGCGATGTCCTAAGAAGGGTAGCCACGCAAACTTCTTTTTTCACTGAACTAACATACCAAACTCAGAAATCTAAAGGTTCATAGATGTCCTTTTCAAGTAAATCCTTTAACCCAAGAGAGTGAGAGAGAGAGAAACTTTAATGTTTGTCTCAAAAATAGTATCTAAATATATACATCATTATAAGGAGTTAATCTATTGCTAAATGTAGATTTTAATTATAATTAAAATTATATCAGTCTTTTCCAGCACAGAAAAACAACATGACACAGATTTTTATTTCAAGGCTTTTAATAAAAAAAAAGCATACATAATTTTATCAATAGCAGTAAAGTATATAATAATGTGGACATATGCCTGACAATTGGACAATTGCAGTATCTTAATTCTCTGCTCTAGTTATATGTTGTTTGCCTTGCTGTATAATTTTGCACAACAAGACCTAAAGGAATTCCTCAGGCAAAAAAAAAAGAAAGAAAAAAAAACCCAGCTAAATGCAAAAGCAAAACTTGGAAGTTGAAGCTTAAAACAATAGTTTAGGTGTACATTTGAATGGCAAAAGTTTTGCAGAAAAAGATGTACAGAAGAAGAACCAGAATAAAAAGATTAAAGTAGAGGAACAATATTTATATTCCAAAACTTCACTGCAAACTGTAATAAACTCATACATAACATACTAACATACTAACCCCTAAGCAAACACCAAAACAATTAGGTAAACTTTTCCAAAAACTTCACTACACACCTGTCACAATTCCTCTCCAAATGGCCTGAAACGTGCTCCTAAACAATTCCTACTGCGACAAATTTTGAGTAGAGACCAAAAAAAGTACAGAAAAAGTACCAGAATAAAAAGACTTGAAAAACAATAGTTTGAATGCACGCAGCATTCCCAATAATTATATCATTGCTTTTTATTTGAAACACCAACCCTGTCTTTCTGCTCCAACATGTTCAAACTGAGAATAGATTATTTTTCCTCATTTCATTATGTGACTTGTTAAGATTGCGTCTCTTGGGTATATTTGATCATATTTGGTAAGATAACAATGTAACACACATAGTACACTTTAAGAGGCTGTGGTGTAAACCACCTGAAATCTTTCATTAAATGTTATCTTAAAATAATGTTGCCATAATTGCTGATTTCATAGACTGTTATGCTAGTTTTGAAGATGCTTAAGATGTATGTGTGTTGTTCTGAACAGATGGTGGTTTACTAAGTGTTTTCTAATTAAAAAATGCTTTGAAACAGCTTAAATTAATTCTGGTAAAGTTAATGTTTTACATGCATCCAGTGTCTGCAACAACCTATGAACAAGTGTTGTAACACACAATCACTGTGTGCTGGTTCCAAATCAAGGTTTCTGTCTGTGTGAGCAATTAATTGCTTGACGTTGCACTCTTGTAAGGACACCATGTTACAGAGAAATTTTAATGAAGTAGGATGTGTAATGCTGTGCCCAAAAGCCTCTAACAGTGCAAAAGCAATTGTAGGGGCACCAGGGCACTGTCAAAACTGCCTTCATTATATTCTAACTAACCTAACTGATATGGATGGCAGTTAAGGACACTGGGCAGACATTTAACCACTCATCCGTAATCTGAAATTTGTGTCTTTGACTTCAGAGTTTCATACGTTATTAAAAACTCAAAATCGTGGGCTTCCTGTGGAGGTGTGGTCGCCTACAGGCCAAAGGTTACATCATTTAATCGGATTGCTGCCAGAAACCCTGCAGGCCTTCCTTCTCCTGATGAGTTTTAAGGCTGAGAGGCACTTAAAATGTATGCCCACGCTGCGGGCGGAACTCATTTATACTGTGCAAAAAGAAAGAGAAATGAGATTTCACCTGGTGGGAGTCACTGTGTGACATTTGCACATTGTCACATCATCAGCAAGAAAACTGATTATGAGATTTCAGATGTGATTATTAGAAAACAAAAGTCCAAATTGTGTAGTATATGACCTTCCGCACTGACAAAAAATAATTTCTGAAAACCCATGTCTGTGGCAGCAAACAAAAATAGCACAATGTAAACAATTTAATTCTAGACAATAATGTGATGCCAAATACTTTTGTTAAATTTAAGGATTTTAACCTTGTGTGTAATGGCTGCACATTTTTGGCCATTTCTCTCTTGTGTATTACATTTTATCCTCAGCCCTTTTGTGTTTCCAGTTTCTGCTGAGCAGAATGTACATTCTCTGTCTACTCTGTTTGATCTAAAGTTGGGGACTAAGTCAGCAACAATATCATCTTGCAGAAACAGAGTGCATTCACTAGATGCTCATGAAAAAGCTGCACACACTGCACATGTGGGGACAATAATGCTTTCTCTTGGACTGCGTTTCACTGTTATCATTATGTTATTATTAAGATTTATTTTATAGACAAAGAACCAAGAATATTTTTGTTGGATTTACTTTGACATAATGACATTTACTGCCACAGAGTGACAGCATGTGTGTGGGTGCCTATTGTTCAAACATTCTGGAGAATGTCTCAAATATTTCTAAGTCCCCCTGCCAAGCTGTAATTGACTTAATCTTTCCATTAGCCCCAAGTCAGCAAAGTCATCTGTCATCTGTTAGAGTTAACTGTTGTAACAAGGTGCTTTTCATGCTTCCTGATAGATGTGAATTTTAGCTATGAGACTTAAGGGTGATTTTTAACCCCTAGACACCTAGATATATGCCAAACACACACACATACGTGAGTAACACACACACATACATACACAGTCACCCCTGCTGACAGCTCTAATAAGCACCAGCACACAAACTGACAAACTCTTGCTCATTTTTGTCAGGTGATGGGGTGTTGCTGATCTCACTGTGTTTGGTAAATACCTCTGCAGACAGACATAAACAGAACCTATAACCTGCACGCATCATCATCTCTCCACAGGTAGCAAACGTAGATGACAAATCCGTGTAGTGTTTGGAGACAACCCTAATCATGCCTGTACTGCATCTTTTTTTTTTTACTTTAGAGAAAACAAGCTATATTCAGACATGTGCATTTAACATAGAAGGTCCTATAAATTCTAATAGCTGTGAATATCATGCACCATATACTTCGCTGCCACTGCCAGAAGATGGCAACATCACATTTCGTTTGTTGAAAAGTATACACTATAGAGTTTTGTACTCTACATATATCTAATTATGACAACAGCTAGATCGAAATTAGGAGACTAAAACGTTAGATCCACTTTGAATTGAAGAGTATCCCATGCATGTAATGTTGTCCTTGCTAATGACATCTGGCACTAAGTGGGAATAGTAACCATTATTAAATAACAATACCACACATATTGATAACATTTTCAGATGTGTTCAGTTTGGTTCAATGTGTCAAGCTACATAGTCTAGTTGTGCTGTCTCCCTTCTGAGAGATTGGCAGGTCTAATTAGTTCAAGACCTTATCTAATGACTTTGAATTTCTGCTGCCAGCTTGACTATTGCATCAGTGTTCATTTTTAGAAGCGGGGTTGAAACCTGGCCGAAACATACTACATCTAATTGACAGAGGGCTGGACTGCAATGCCAAATGAGTTCTACTCCCACATGCAAAGTAAGGACTGACGACCTCCTGCGTAGGACAACCAGCCCTGTATAATGCACAGTGCTGATTTGTGAAAAATAATTGATTTCACCATTAACATCTATCTCTCTACATTTACAAGCTATTCATTATGAGCTTACATGAGTGAACAGAACTCTGCAGAAGCAAACACTCAGCTCAGAAGAATATCAACAAAGCTTGTTAAAAGTTACAGATATGCTCATTTCAGCTTGTCATGCAATCAAAATCAGTGTTTGCAACCTCATGCCGGAATGTAAATGTCTGAATGCAAAATTGTGGCACTCATAACACATTCTATCTCAGTTGAAAAAATCAAAACTTATCACAGTGCAAAGTTTACCACTGAGAAATCACATCTCTCTCTATAAGTGTACTGCAGTGTTCATTATTTATCACACACAGATTAAAGACATAAACCCCAAGTGCCGGCACAAGAAAGTGAAAGTCATTGCAGAAAAGTGAAAGCAGTAATCAACGTGCCAGGAAATGGGTCAGAGGACTCTCTGGCAATAACAAACATCATTAACAAACATTTGGCCCAGATTTACTAACTATCGCTAAACATAAACCTTTGTAGGAAGTTTATATGTTTCTCAAACATCCCTTGTTTTCCAGCAGGAATCCTCTCAGGGAATGTTTCTCCCTAACAGGGGAAAGAGTCAGGGATTTTGCGAGGTCCTATGAGTGGAGCTGCGACCAAAGCACAGACAAGACAGACAGGTAGACAGTAATAAGAAATGCCATTAGTAGTCTGGTGGCTGTAAAAATCTGTGCACCATATGAGGCTAATCAGGATTTGGGGGGGAGAAGGAAATCTCTTCCTGCTCTCTGGTGGCAAGTGGGTTTGGCAATTTACTGAATCAATTGCAGTAATATTTTTAAAGGTTAAATCAGATTTTTTGTGCTTGCTGCTGTGTTTGTGAATATTATTGGTGTAAGCACCAGAAAACATGAATAGTTTAGTTATTGTTTACAGCTAGTGCGTGTGATAAAAGAAGTGTTAATCAATTTGGGGATAATGATAGATTTCTATCCTGAGCTTTGAATTTTGGTGATGGGGATAACACTTTGTTTGCATGTGTTTCAGGGATGGGGTCTGTAAAACTGTTCTGCTTGTTTATTTACCAACAGAGCCAGCTCCCTAGATATCAAATGCTAAAGACAAATAGCGCTTTGCCACAGAGCCCCTACACACAAGAAGAATAACAGGTTTATTTGTTGCATTATGGTTTGTCTGGGCCAAGAAGAGGAAACATATTGCAAGAAAGGTCACATTCTGGAGTCAGCTCTGTCTATCTACAACTCTCTCCTGCAAATGACATCAAACATAAAAATACAGTGCATGAGCTGGTACAGTGTGACCTTAACTTAAATTGACAGGGCAGTGTTATGGCAGGCAATTCAACCAGGGAAGTGTTTTTTCTAAAAATAAACAGGTAATATTCGTCACATTTCAGTTGGAATAAATAGAAAAGATGCTGTAGTGAATGCTCCTTTAGGCAAAAAACAACAACAGCTGCTTCAGCTGTCCCCTCTAATACTGAAAAGCAACATGGGACAAAAAGGAAAGATACAGCATCTGCTCATATTGTAAATGCTGATCTTTAGTGTGCAGTAGCATCAGAATTTCAGATTGAATGATATTGAATTAGCACACTCATTATACACTATTTTAATAATTCATTTATTTTTGACTTCAGTGTGGTTTGATGGAGAGGGGTGTGTATGCTGGTAATCAACATTACTTCTGTCACTGTTCCAAACAAAATGTAAGGTTCCATGTAGCTATACATATTGTGATGGCCATGACATTTCTTTGTTAAATAAAACTTAACTGAAGAAAAAAAAAAAAGACACAACAAACAATAAACCCCCAATGATGTTCTGAGTGCCTAATTAACTTTGTACATTATTAATGTTCACAATGTTTCATTAGCGTGAAACTGCAACATTATCTTTCCTCTTACTTCTTAAATCCATTTCTGTGAATTATTCTGTGGGATTGAGATTGACTCTCTTATATTTCACCTTACACTGACCAGAAAAGAGTTTTAGTACGGTTAGCATCATTGAGTCTATTACACAAAACTTCATTTGGCAATGAAGAACTTCAAATGTTTAAAAATTCTGACATCCCTTTCTTTGGATGCTGGTTGACAGTGTTTTGGGGCCAGGTATGCCACCAAAGTCTCTCCTCGTAGGAATCTGGATTGTGCAGTTGGTAAGGTGATTCAGCTCACCTGATCTGACTGCTGGTACAGACACTTTCAGCTCCTGGCTTGTGGTTTGTTTGCAGTAGCGTCACATTTCCCTCTCCACAAATGTTGCATACCACATCAGTATATGTTTTCATATTAGCATGTAATATATTTAAACTCTTAAACTAGATCTCACATGTGAATGCCCTTCCTAACCATGATCAGCGTTCAATGTAAGAGGGTTCACAATGCATGCATAATATATGTGAAAAGTCCAATTAAATATTGTCTGTTAATAACATATTCTCTCACAGTACTGCTGGATAAGATGGTGCCAGTCTGATTGGTGTTGGTAAATGCATAAAACACCAGATTGCCTTGCAGATGACTTGCAATGAGTGCAGTGTGATAATAGCTGCAGTGATGATAATAATGACCACAAGTCAGATAAGTGAGAAATTCTGTTGATTCAGTGGGAGGGAAATTCATCTCATCAGTGTCCTACAGTGTACTCTCACACAGTATCTGCCAAGACCACACAAAAGCACACAAATCTCATCACATGCTAATTACAATCTGTAAATCATGTCATTTTTCTGTGTGTTTTTTATGTTCTCTGTGGCCATACTACAATGATGTTTATGTCTTCACATCACATGATGTATTTGCAACATTGTGTAAGTTCCCTTATGGCATAGTTATCTGGATTACCCTCCTGACTTCAGCTTACATTAAAAGTAGTGTCGTCTGTAGACTGTGTCATAGTTTTTTTGATAAATCTGTCACTCCACATTTTCTGAAGCACATATCATTTGCAGTTTGACCGTTAGTTTGATTGATTTTACCTATGTGTTTACACTGCATGATGATCCTTGGGGTATTCTAGCTTAAAAGGCTAGTAATAATTTGGGTAATATTGTTACCACATGCTTCTTGATTGACATATAATTCAAGCAGGCCAGCTTTATTCAATAAAGCTCTGTTAAGGTGATTTTGTATCAACACTAAATCCAATTTGTGGATTGTATTATCAACTCCACTGAGAATCAGCACCCAACTCTGCAGCTCTAACTGCAGGTGTTTGTGGCTCAGTGTTTTGTTTTTTTTTCTATACAACTGATCTGCAAGAGCAAATAGGAAGCTTAACAGTGACTGCATTACATTTGCTATTAAGGATATGTTGTTATTTTATGAATCTGGTAAGCTGCGCATATGTTGATACTGAGCGTATGAGTAAAATGTTCACAGACAACATTTTTGTTTTGCGAAAACAGGATTAGGGTTAATCTTGCAGTACAGTATCCATTTGTAGTGACTACAGCATTATACAATTAGTTCTGATTATGTTTAGACACTCGTATCACTTAGTTAAGATTAGGTAAAAAATGTGGTGTGGTTTAATACATAAAAAAGTCACATTTACAGTGACACACAACTGGGATAGGCCACAAAAGCACTTAAGGTTAGAGAGATTGTGTCTGATTGTGTCACCTTGTGTCTGAAGTCACTGTGAACTTTTTCTGTATTAAACCAGACTGCAATCTTTCACTAATCTTACTAAGTGCTGTGACTGCCTAAACATGACCATAGATAGGTTATAACACTGCTGTATTCACTACAAGTCAATATTTTACTGTCATGAAAAAAAGGAAAATTCCATGTCCTTGCACACAAATCAACATATTTCATTCCCTGACAATTTCATGAACTGCCATGAGACAGGGTTGTGCATGCTGGTGACATAGACTGACATAGACCCTCCCCACCCCGACGTGGGAATCATTGGCTCTCTATTGGCTACATTTATACGCTAAAGAGTACGGTTTAGACCTGCTCTATATGTACAGTGCCTCGAGATAACTTCTGTTGTGAATTGGCGCTACATAAATAAAATTGACTTGACTTGACTCTGCTGTGATTAGTAAATAGTAGTGCTCTGTTCATTCCAAAAATGCACTGCCTTTGAGAAAGAAGAAGCATCTTTATTTGTCAGTTGTAAGCAGGATCTTCACAGCTATCGTGACTTCTGTCTTAGTCCTGTTTATTTCTGCCACTTTGCCCTCTCCTGCCTCCTGCTTCTCTCCATCCACCCACCAGACGTCCTTGGATTTTCCTGCCTGTCTCAGTCACCTGACTCCCCACACCCACCTGCTCACCTGTCTCTCACTCCTTAATCACGCAGACCTGAATCCCAAACCCTCCTCACCTGTTTCCCATCCCCCAATCAAGCCATAGTATATACACTCCCAGTCCCCCAGTCATTTGCCAGATTGCTGTGATGTGTCATTCATGATCTGCATGCTGTTGCGTTAATGCCATCCAGTGACCTGTTTGCTCCAGTCATCAGTTCCTGTAGCTGCCTGTAAGCCTTTACTATCACCATCTCTTACATAGTAATCACTGAACCTTTCCTGCCTCATTGGTTTGTGTCTACATTTGGGTCCTTCTTCCTGTTTCTAAACCATGACAACAGTCGAAGACAGAAGAACTGATCATGTCAGCTATTTGTTAAGAGCATGTGTTGTTTCTATAAAAATGGCCTATGAATAACATGACAATTTCCTTAGGTAATTTTGCATGTGATCACCAGGCATTTCTTGCTTTTCACGCGTCATTTCTGTACTGACTTACCCCTAACCCAGAACACCATGAAATGACACTTGAAATGTAAATGTACCAGAAAGTGGTGTTCTGTTCATCATTCAGTGCAAGTCAGGACTGCAATGGACCCAACCACCCCCACTTTAGAGGGAAGCAGTGTTCACCAGGCAGATGCAGCAGGTCTCGCTGAGTTCAGGAACACAGGTTATTTTTGAAAAGGACACATCTAAGAGGGGTCATACACATCTAGTTGCCTTATCTGACTGTTGTATCTGTCTAGCCCTTTAGAGCTAAGGAAAGACAAGAGATCAACAGGTGATTGCAGTATATGATTCACAAGAATTGACTGTTGTTCAGGGATGCCCTTATGTTGCCTCTGCCCCTCAACTTGCAATAATATACACCTGAACCTAAAAATTGGTGCTGAGGTTTTGTGTTTGTTTTGGAGAATCTTATTGATCCTTGGTGGACAAAATTTGTGTAATTCAACTTCAAAATAAGTAAAAGTATACATGAATTTGTCCCCAAACATATCTAAAATAACCTGTCTGATTTTGGAGTTGTCATGATGAATATGGATGTCACATGTTGGAAAAACCATCCTTATATATTATTTTAATGCATGCCATCACTAAAACGGTTCAAAATTCAGTGTTGTCTTAACCATTATGACATATGGGCAGTGATGCTGCCGTTATATAGACCTAGCTTCACTAGCAAAAATCTGCAAAATTATTATTATTATGTTGTTTGTTTGTTTGTTTTTTAATATCTTCGATCATATTGCTTAAATAATATTATAGAGCGTTTAGCATGGGATTAAGATCAAAATAGATGAATATATGTCCAACTTAAAAAAATCCCCTTTAAAACTTCAACATGCATTGAAAAAGCATTTACCGTCGTGTTTTGTCAGCAAAACAGCAATACTGATAAGGTGTAATGGTTTTCCTTTTGCGTGACATAAACAGTGGGCAACTGGTTTCCTTCATGGGAAACTACCACAGCATTTGCGGCTGTGGACCGGGGCACAGCTGTCATGTTGCATGGGTAAAGGGGCGCGGTGGTGGCTGAAGAAGCGTTCATTGTTAGAGTTTTGAGCGCGTAGTTTGTCCATGCGAGAGGATACATTCTCCATTTGTCCCTACGCGTATATTTTACAGAGAAATGTCCAGGTCAACACTATGTCTTTAAAATGCCCCCACAGACCAGAGAGTGAAAGGGGTGGGCAGAGGATCGCATGCCATAGATGAGGATCCAATCGCGCAACTTTCCTTCCTGACAGCCGCAGTTTCTTGCTCTCCTTCGACTGGTTCATAAGTAAATCACAACTGGAAAGCAACAGGAGGACGGTAAAGTTTCAGTTGTTTTTTTTTTTTTTTTCTCATACGTATGATTGGTTTGGGCGTTGATTTAGTGTGTGATTACACAAATTTTTTCAATCGTCTCTTGTCATCTGCTGTGAACTGTTTATTTTCCTTTAGAAAAACACATTTTATTCACACTTGTGATTATGATTTGGTGATTGTGAATTGTTGTAGATTTTAAGGTAAAGGAGTGTTTTCATTTGAACAAGGTGGTGTTTTCATAGTGTTATGAATGAAAATCAGAAATACATCTTTCCTAAAGTGTAGCATTATGAACTAAGTCTGAACTGAAAGGTATTTTTATGTCATTTGAACTTTCAAATTATGTTGCATTGTTCAAAAGAGTGTATTACTACACACACACACTTGTTGTGTGTAGTGTAATATTAAAGCATAGCTTTGAACAAAAGGGTGTAATACATGCACCCTTTTTTGTAATACACCCTTTTGAACAGGGTAATATTATATCACAATATAATAGAATATAAAACCCAGGCAAGTGTAGTTTTGATGGTTATACTTTTTCCACTGAAACATTTAAGCTAATACTGAAATTTTACCTAATATTTTGTCATCTTTTCATTTCTCATCCTTTCTCAGTTGGCACTGAGATACTGTAGCAGCAATGTCACAGCTATATTATCGGAAAACGGACAACTCCTCATACAGGGACCGCATCCCTCTGCGGATTGTGCGGGCTGAATCTGAGCTCTCTGCCCTGGAGAGGGCCTACCTGGGGGCTGTCGAGAAGGGGGACTATGCCAGTGTGAAACAAGCCCTGGAGGAGGCTGAGATCTATTTCAGAATCAACATCAACTGCATTGACCCCCTGGGACGCACCGCCCTACTCATTGCCATTGAAAATGAGAACCTGGAGATCATTGAGCTGCTGCTCAGTTTTAATGTGTACGTGGGTGATGCCCTGCTTCATGCCATCCGTAAAGAAGTGGTGGGGGCTGTGGAGCTGCTGCTCAACCACAAGAAGCCACGTGGGGAAAAACAGGTACCATCCATGTTACATGATAACACACCATATGCAGTTTTCATATATACAGTTGTTTATCTCAAGGATTTATAATCTTATGATTTAATGATAATCTTTCTAATGTGATTCATGTGTCTGTTCAACTTGGCATTCAAAAACCTTTTTCTAAGCCTCTTTGCTTCTGCACAACAGAGTATGAAACAACAGGTCCACACAGTTATACCTCATGTGATTACTGTACTGCACACTCATATATGTATTTCTCGCTAACTTGTGTACAGAGTTTTCAGGAGCATTTGTCACTGAACAGGGAATTTCCAGTTAGGCTTCTAAAGTGCCTTCCCTCACATGTTTTCTTCTCAGCTATGTCCTACTTCATACAGTCTGTCTGACATGCACATGCACTTATGTTCATGCCCGAATAGAAAAAGGAGTCAGAGGGCAAAAGTACAGTATGTGGTGCCTTTTAATCTGCATCTTTTAGAAACAAGAATCAGTTCACCCCTAAGAGCAAAATTTCACAAACGATCACAAATGAGCTACAGTTAAGTTTGTTTTTAATCATATTTCCTGCAGTGTTTTAAATGACATTCCCTGCCAGTGGGTCATATTTCTTTTTTGATAGTGTCCCTGGGAGACACCGGCAACCTGTCCAGGGTCTGCCCTGCTCTCCTGGACCAGACCTCAGCACACTCTGAAGAGCATAAGCAGTTCAGAAAATAGATTTGAGATTTGCTGGAACATTTGCTGGACAGCAAATTTTAAGCTACTAGACTGGCATAATATTACAGTTACGTGGGATTGAATTAAATGGCTTCAGCAGATAAAGGTCTTCAGTCAGTTTATACCTAAGTCTAAATCTGATACAGATAATGAAAAGAAATAATAACTTGTTTCCTTTGTCTCTGAATTTCAGACTTGACTGTGTTTATTTTAGAAATCTAATGATTATTTCTGCTTGAAAGTTGTAGCGCTGATACTCTTTGATGTGCTGGTGTGGGTCTTTTTTGCCAAAGCTTTTACAACAAAAAGTCATTCTCCATGGGTCGTGTATCAGGCAGTTTGATAAAGGCCCCGGTTGCGTTCAACTTCTTGACATCTTTGTCAATTTGTTTTTCAACACTGCCAGTTCTCCCACTAATGGTGTATTCTGTGATGAGTAGGAAAAAGAAAAAAGGGTGTAGTTGCCTCTAACTAGGAAGATATTTTGAGGCCAGCTGAACCACAAGCCATTAGCTGTGTGCTTGCTGTTAGACAAGATCATCAGAGACCCAAGACAGATGAAATTAGACCCATTCAATTCAGATGTTTCAGTGCCAGTGAGGGGTTTAAAAGGATGTGCTCTTTTGTGAAATATCTGATAAAATATTGGTGTGCTGTAAATGTAGTTTTGTTTTAAATGTGTTCATTTGTGTGCTCTTCTCTTGTTTTCCTGAAAAGGTTCCACCAATTCTGTTAGACAAACAGTTTTCAGACTTCACCCCAGACATCACTCCGATCATCCTCGCAGCCCATACCAACAACTATGAGATCATCAAACTGCTTGTGCAGCGAGGTGTTTCCATACCTCAACCACATGCTGTGCGTTGCAACTGCATGGAGTGCGTGTCCAGTTCAGACGTGGATGGCCTGCGTCACTCTCGCTCTCGTCTCAACATCTACAAGGCCCTTTCCAGCCCGTCTCTCATCGCCCTCTCCAGCGAGGATCCTTTCCTCACGGCTTTTCAGCTCAGCTGGGAGCTGAAGGAACTCAGTACAGTGGAGAACGAGTTCAAGTCAGAGTACGAGGAGCTGTCTCATATGTGTAAGCAATTTGCAAAAGACCTCCTGGACCAGACCAGAAGCTCTAGAGAGTTGGAAATAATCCTCAACTACCGTGACGACATCAATCCTCTGCTGGATGAGAACTCAAATGACCTGGCACGACTGAAGCTTGCTATCAAATATTGCCAGAAAGAGGTAAGCTCTTTGTTAATTATGATTACCTCTTTGTCACACAATCACTTTCTTCAGGGTGAAAAAGATAACCCGCATTAAGAAAAGCACAGGAATTTCTCTTGGTAACACTGATACACACACTAAAACCTGACAGTTTTACAGTCTATATTGACATTAAGTAACCCAAGAAATAAGTGTAACATTCTTTGAATAGCACGGAGTGCTAGATAACAAGAGCAGCACCAAGATGTGCTGTAAATGGCCTGAAATGGGTGGAGATGTACATTAGGAGTTTAGAGCAACATGTAATTGCCAGGCTGGCTCTCAAGAATGCATTACAGTGACCCTTTCAGACAGTCCCATGACGACTGGATAATTGGGGATAATGATGGAATAAGTGATGGCCATTTCCCTGAAATACAAACTCATAATATTTTAATTAGGGAGGGAACCTTTTACTGCCTTTTAACATATTCTGAGTATTTATCCCCTGGATACAATACCAGCTGTCTGTTATTTGCTGTGAAACAGAGCTGCTAAAAATTATATGCTGTGATTACACAGGTCTTTTAACAGAATAAGATAAATATGAAACATCAATTTAAGTGTTATTTATGAAGTTTATAATCATTAGTGTCTGTAAATGCATAGACATGACCAAGGGTGTTTGCTTAACACAGCAGAGGGTGACAACAAATATATAAGCTGATAACAATCAGTGCCTTTGATCTCATAACATGCCACAGTATAGAATGCACACTGTGTTTTAGTCAGTGTCTGTTATTTGTTCCACTCATTAAAGAGACCACTTAGAGACTTTGGGTCTCAGTTTGTATACAGCAGTTGTATAGTATGTGCAGAGTTAAAGGCTCATACGACTTTTGTACTTTTTAAAATTTTGTCTCTGTATTGAGCATTTTAGAGTTTGCGTTTTGGCTTTTCTGTGACATTTTGAGGAGACAGTTGGCAATGTGAGAGTGAAAGATTAGTGTGACTGCTGACAAGTTCATGTGCCACAATTGGTCTCCATGGCAAAAAGTTTTATAGCTGAACTTCAGGGTTTCAGTGGCTATTGGCTTTAGCACAAATAGATGTTTTGTATAAGATGTCTTTGGCTGATTTGAGACTACAATTTACAATCTACACTACAACAACAAATAGTAATAGATTATAGACCTGTTTCTATGCAGTGCTGGACATGCTATGATGGAAGCACATTAAAAGATAACATTCACCAAAAAAAGTGTTTTTGTTTATTTTTTGCCTTAATTTAAGTCAGTAGTAGAGATGCAGACAGGAGACATGGACAAGAAAGAGAGGGGGTATTTGAACTGTGGACTTTTGGATTATAGTGGATACGCTGTAACCATTCAGCTACCAGAATGGTTAAAATAAATATATAGTGCTGCCTAAAAGAGCAGGACAGAATACAAAAAGAAAATAAGATTGCACTTAGGCTCTCTAAATAGCAGCAAAATACAACTGTTTGAACTCAAGTATAACATGGAGGACTGTACACTTGTCAGCCTGGATAGTCTTGGATTTTTTTTATTGCCCTTAAGTTTGATTTTAATTTCTTCATAGACTCATCTTAATGCCTTAATGCCTTAAGATTCAGCTTCACTTGAGATTTGGTAACAAATGTGATACATTTTTAAACATTAAAATTATAGCAATAATAAATATGTTAATTCCAGGCACACCTTGTATAGCACTCATCATGTGCAATTATTAATTTGGCCTATATACTGTAACCTGGAGTGAGGCTGAATCAAGACAAATGAACTTGATAAAACAAGCTTAATGGTTTTTCCCCATTTGGGCTCATGTTTTGAGGAACGGTAGTACTTCCCTCGCTGCAGCTGTGCAACTTATTGTAGCTATTATTTATGTGCTAGCTCCTTTATTTAGTTCATGAATATTGATGATCAAAGACTTGTTTTTCATTCTATGAATAATACGGAAAATTATTATTGATGTCTTTTGTATAGTACTTTATTGAATTTTGAATTGTGAGAGTTAGTGTTATTCATGCCCCATATACAGTATAATCAGTTGGAGACAGATGATTTGCACATGTAAAATTTGACAATTTTAATACTTTTTTAAAAAAATTCTGACTCCCTTCTATCAGAGCAGATGGTGCAAAATTTATATTAGTGTGATAAGCATCTGTAGTGGAAAAAAAGGAATGTCTGTTGGTCCTTTTTGTTTCCTGATTTCATATCCCCTTTTATTTTACAAATGTATTTTTAGAATGAGCCTGAGTTTGCTTAGGCTCATGACTGACTTTAGACTTGAATCAGATTTATTTCAAATGACTTGAGAATAGGTCTTACCCTAAAAGAAAATTTTTGAAGTTTATTATTAAGCACACATGACAGATAAAGTCACAGAGTTATCTTTTGCAGAACAGATATTGGCTTGGACTTGTAGGCTTTCTGCACCAGAGCCTCGAAACTGAAACCACATAACTCCAGACTGATTTTACACTTACACAAGGCTGCAAACAGTAGTAAGTAAAAGTAATAAGGGACTGTTTAGTGTTTGAACTGCCATTCTCTAACTAACCCATGGAGGTTGCCAATGGGTGGTTGCTGTGTGTATACACTGCATGGAATGTCTTTGTCCATTTATCTACTAATGCCAAGAATACAGACAAATAACATATGTTCCTAAGCTGGACTGTTCTAAGTGATTGTCATTTTGGACTTTGGTAAAGAAAAGGCACCAAAGTAGTGTAGTTTAATGGATTACATAAACCACCAGCACTTACTGGGTGGCCACAGTATTCAGTCGTGGCAAATTGCTCTTTTAATGTTTTCAGTAAAGATGTTTGCTTCTTTTCTGCTACTTTTTGCACTTATTCTGCGCTGACCTGGGTTAAAATATTGCATAGAGTTTAATGGGGCTGTAATGGTAATAGTGAAACTATAGCACCTATAGTTTCATTATTGCCATTACAGCTCCAATGTATAGCACATTGAGCACAAAAAAAGTCTTAAAGATACTATCTTAAATATCTGTAATTCTCACTGATAACTTAAGAATCACATGATGCCATATGACTGGAGATCTCTAAGTGTTGTTTACATGGACTGCTGCAGAGTAGTATAGCACAGTGATAGCTTATTATAATAAAAATATTTTTTTCATTATTGCAGCACAACATTGTGTTTTTTTTTTTTCCTAAAAATCACATTGCTGGATAAAGTTTCTATGTACAGTATACATAGGGAAAAATAAATGGACAGTTGCATATGTGATCTACCACAAATTGCAGCATAGTGCTCAAGTATTTTCTGTGGAATTTAGATATAGTCATATTCAAGTAAACTTATTTAAATGTTATCAATTTGCTATTTGCTATTATTTAAAACTATACAACATGTCATTACTATGCCTTAGCACATAATTAATATTCTTTTTTTTTTTTTAAAGGAATGATGTGACATGTTGATGAGGCAATTTTCACCTTCCAAAAATGTCCTCAGACAAAATCTGGTCATGCCAGATGCCACCATTTGCCTCAAGTCATGTTATAGCAAGTCAACAGCTCACAAGGACAAATAGGATACACTGAAGACGTTAGATTCTGCACTGATAGATGACCTCATCACCCACAGTTTACTGCTATATAGTACCATAATGGAGATCCATTTTGGCCATAATTAGGTTAAACTGAAATTAAGTTCCATCACCATCTGCAGATGTCCAGCAGATGTTTATATTAAATCTCACAGGGCAGAGAAAATGTGTATGGGAAACAGGTTTGATAATCATTTCTTATTAGAAAACACTTTTGTAATGTTTGTCCACTTTAAACGTCTATCTTGCATGCTTCTTGCCTCTCTTTTTCTATACAATGGAGTCAGGAATGTTGAAGCATATTTTGTCCATCCATAAATGTTGCCCTTGCTGTGGATTAGCAACAGGAGGCAGCTTGGCAGTTGGGGGGGGTCAGGGGATTGTTTTGTTTTGTTTTTGTGTACTGTTCTGTCATTTTCTGAATAGATTTTGAAGACCAAGAGACAGGAAAAAAATTAAATTTCAGTTAATGTCTTTCATCTTTCTTTGTCTCCCTTTCTCTCAGTTTGTTGCTCAGCCCAACTGTCAGCAGCTGCTGGCGTCTCGGTGGTATGATGAGTTCCCAGGCTGGAGGAGGCGTCACTGGGCAGCAAAGCTCGTCACATGTTTCTTGATTGGCCTCCTCTTTCCACTGTTATCCATCTTCTACCTGATCTCTCCAAAGAGCCGCTATGGGTTATTCATCCGTAAGCCTTTCATCAAGTTCATTTGTCACACTGCTTCCTACCTGACCTTCCTCTTCCTGCTCTTCTTGGCCTCACAGCACATAGCTGCCGCAGAGCGGGACTTTCAGGGCCCGCCACCCACCACAGTGGAATGGATTATCCTACCTTGGGTGCTTGGTAACAATAAACACAGACTTACACATGCACACATAGACATGAAGACTGCTGTTCATCCTCCTGTTATCATGCACTGTTGTAAATCTGTACATTGTAGTTCTGCACATTTGGCAGTCAAACAAAGGGACTTACCATGACCACATTCATGCAGCTATCTACACACCAGTTGTTTGATGACCTCTGTTGACAACAGTTGTTTATCTCTCCAAGGTTTTATATGGACTGAGATCAAACAGATGTGGGATAGTGGTTTCCAGGAGTACATAGATGACTGGTGGAACTTAATGGACTTCATAATGAACTCCTTGTATCTTGCAACCATTGCTCTGAAGTTTGTTGCCCATGTTAAGGTACGATATATGTTGGAGTGGAAGGTATTTGAAAGCCATGGATTCAAAATTGTCTACACAGTAAACACTGCAGTATCTTTACTTAATTAAAAAGACAGGTTGGTCAACCCCACCTTTTAACTTTGCTAGCAGTCTATGTCATAGTTTATTTTTAAGAGGAAAAAAAAATGAAATCACTACATTTTCTTGTATTTCACAGTAAAAAAAAAGTATTTCTGCTGATAGTCTATGTATTCATCATTTTCCCTATTTCTATTTTACAGTACAGTGGGTGCAAACCCAGAGACAGCTGGGATATGTGGCACCCGACTTTGGTGGCAGAGGCATTGTTTGCTATTGCCAACATCTTTAGCTCCTTACGCCTCATCTGCCTGTTCACTGCCAACTCTCATCTTGGGCCCTTACAGATTTCACTGGGTCGCATGCTCCTGGACATCCTCAAGTTCCTCTTCATCTACTGTCTTGTGCTTTTAGCCTTTGCCAATGGCCTCAACCAGCTGTACTTTTATTATGTAACACGCGAGAAAGATTGCCAGGGTATTCGGTGTAATGTGCAAAACAACGCCTTCACAACGCAAGTTTAAGTTCTTAAATTGTTCCTGATAAATCTGTATTGTTGACAATTAATAAGTTTGTTATTTAGTGGCGCATAATGTGATGTATGGTTGTTTGCTTTTCAGGCTGTTCGAGACACTACAGTCATTATTTTGGTCTGTATTTGGCCTGATTTCCCTCTATGTTACCAATGTGAAACCAGACCATCAATTCACTGAATTTGTGGGCACAACAATGTTTGGCACATACAATGTGATCTCCTTGGTAGTGCTTCTGAACATGCTAATTGCAATGATGAACAACTCCTACCAGCACATAGCTGTGAGTAGTGTAGCTTACCTACTTTTATAGTTTTATTACACTAATTTGTCTTGTATTCCTTTGCTAAAGATAAAATGATAAATTGCTGTTTGTTTTTCTTTTCAGGATCATGCAGATATAGAGTGGAAATTTGCAAGAACAAAATTATGGATGAGCTATTTTGAAGAAGGGGGGACTTTGCCATCTCCATTTAATATAATACCCAGTCCAAAATCAGTGTATTATCTAATTGGATGGATAAAGACTTATTTGTTTAGGAGACCTAGCATAAAAAGGCTTGATACCTTTGAAACATTGGGGGTAAGGAGTTTCTCTAAATTTGCTCTGACTACTGTTTTTTGTCATCACTGTGTTTCATACAAACCTTAGGTTACAAACCTTTCTGTCTGGTGTTATAGCTTTAAAGTGAGTGGCTCCAAAAGAATTAGGACTAAATTAGATCACTTGTTCTCTACAGCAATTGATTAGGCACTAAGTTAATATGTATTGGCCTGCTACTGAGAAAGGGCAAGTAAAGAAACAATAATTCACTGTACTGATTGAAACCAGAAATACATGTTACCTTCTTAACTCACCTTCATCTTCCTTTAATTCCAGAGACGTGCAGCTGAAAATGTAAGATTAAACCATGAGTATCAGGTAGTATTTTTTTTTTTTTACATAATATACTATCGTGTTTTGATGCAACTTTATTCAAAAAACAATCTGAAATTGTTATTTATTTATTTTTTTTTAGGAGGTTTTGAGGAACCTTGTGAAGCGCTATGTGGCCGCAATGATCAGAGATGCCAAGACAGCAGAAGGGTTGACAGAGGAGAATTTCAAGGTAGTATACAGTTATTCAATGTTGAAACCTCAATTACTCAATTACTAGGTTGTTTTTACTGCTGTGTAATCTCTGCTGTTGTTTAATCTCTGTTTCTCAATAAATGATAGGAGCTGAAGCAGGATATCTCGAGCTTCCGCTATGAAGTCCTGGGAATGATGAAGGGTAAATCTCATGGTAGGGCAAGTAAAGTTGCAGGCTCCACCTTGGCATACCCTGGAAACCCATTCAAATACTCTCCCAAACTCCTTACTGATGAGCCTGAACAGAAGCTCGACGTGTTTGATGTGATCACTACCACCTTACATAGTGGAGCTGCCAACACCACCCGCTCTGTTTGCTCTGATAGGCTAGCCAATGGTTCAGTTGTTCCATCCAGTACAGGACAGATTCAAAACGAGCTACCCAGGGATGTCTCAGATGCTGGTTCCCTCCAGAGACAGAGCAGACTCCCCTCTCAGAGATGTGATGAAATATTTTCATTGTCAGAGGAAGACTCATTGGGATCCAGTGGACAAAACCAAGAACAACTTCAGACTGAGAAATTAATTGTGGACGTCTTACAAAAAGTAGAGAATAGTTTAATGGAGAATGAACATTCTTGCAAAGAGCACATTAAAGAAGTGAAAAATGGGCCAAAAAAATACAAAAATTAATCTTTGTCCACAATTGAGGGACACCAACCATGTCAGAGCAACATTTTTGGGTTTTATTTTTAAACTTCCTCTACCAGTTTTCAAATATGTTTTTGAAATAAACTAGTTCTCTCAAGATAAACAGTACTGTATACTGTATTGTATACTCAGTTTAAATCTTGCATCCTTATACAATGTTACAATAATGTTATGTCATTTCACATTATGTTATAAATACAAAATACACATTAATGAGTGAGGACTGACTAAGTGAGTGCTGACTTGATGCTCAGGGAATAGTGACATAGGTCAGTAATTCATGTTTCACCTTGAGCAATTACTTCCAAAGAGCCAAAACACCCTGTTGCCTAACCTCTACTTTACCACGTTGAAATGTTCTCTTAATGTGATATGCAAAAATACTGTATCTTTAATCTCTGTCTATAGAAAAACTATTACTCCTCATATGCTGACAGTATCCAGTTCTTTCTGCTAAAATTATACAGGAAGAAATAATCAAGAAAATTAATACAGAGTAAAAACAAGTTTATTTGTATTTAATGCATGACCTGATTTAATATGTCATTTGGATACATTATCCAGTTGATTAACAAGCAATGTAGCACCTTGCCAATTCAAAGATTAAGAACAGTTTCAGTTGTAGATCTTTTACTCCACAGTTACCTCCCTTTTTTAGAGTGACTGGGAAACTATCACTCCTAATTTTGTTGTTGGAGCAGAAGAGACACCCAGTGTATGAGATTTGTCACAGGATTTGTTCCTCAAACTCCTCAAGTGTTATCTTAAAAGCATAGGAGCCCACTGGCAATGTGCTGCTATTGTGACATGTTTGACTATGATCAAATAAAAGTGAATGCTAATTTAAAAAGTGTTTATAACTTTTGTGGGTCTCATGGCTCTCCCTTTAGTTTGCTGTACTCTTCTCATTTATTTATGTATCTACATATTTTCATTTCTCTCATTTCATAATGAAGCATGATGACACTAGAAACTACCATCAAGGCAGAGAGTTGGTGGGACAAAGTACATGGGGAGACTTTTGCAGGCATTCGCCTTTCTTTTTGCTGCTGAAATTTTCTCTCTCATCGTGTTTACTGGGGAAAAGATTTTGGTAAATAGTTTATTACCCTCTCTCTCGATGTTGATACTGTGATCCTGTGTGCATTAGATGTACAGTTTACATTGACATCCTCCCCCTGAGCGATCTGACTGAAGAGAAGCATAACTTTGCTCTCTTACACTCCCTTATTCTGCAGTTCACTTTTCTGCAGTTTAGTCATATCCTGTCTGTCCAGGCAGGTGTAAAGTGGCTCTGCCTTTGGTATTAACTGTAAATTGATTGTTTCATCTTCCAATAAACAGCAGTTTTTCATACAGCTTTCCACAGCAATCTTTTTCAGAATTGGACATAATTACTTGCAATTTCGATGCAGTGAAAGAATCTAAATACAATTAGTTCCTAAGCTAAACTGCCTGAAGTATACCAATTAATTGATTAGTTACCCTTTGACCAGTTACAACATTAAAATGCTATTTATCTGTTTAAACATCACAAATAATGATCCAATATTAGAACACCCTACATTTTTGTACATTTTGCTGCTATGGTTTGCCACTGTTACAATTTAATACTTACCACTGGCATTTCCAGCTCTGTCTAATGACTTGGTGATTCTATAGTTATAGGGAAAATGAGCTTGTGTTGTAGGTTTTCCTACTTATCGGGCATCAAGCACCCTCTAGTGATGTGCAAGCATATAAAAGACTAGTGTAGAGTTGTGAACTAAATAACAACACGCAAAGAATGGCATCACTATACAGACTGTGCACCCAACTGTGCTTCTTATACTTTCAAAGACTGGGTTTGACTTAATTTATTTGAGGTACAGTATTACTGTATTATTACTGTTGGCTTTTATTGTTTTGTTTTATTGTTTTATCTAACTGACTTTTATTGTTTTTATTTGTTTTGTTTTATGTTTGTGTAAAGCACTTTGGTTAACTCTGTTGTTTTTAAAGTGCTTTATAAATAAAGCTGAGTTGAGTTGAGTACTACTGCTATAAACACATCATTAACAATAGTAGCAATTTGTTAATCAGATTTATTATGTAATTGAAGTTAAATTACTTATATGCACAGATACTCAACTTCACACCTTCATAGCTTGATGCTGCACACAACCTGGGGTCCCGGACAAAGTCTTCAGGTTCCTCTTACCCTAGCAGCCAAGAACAAATCACACAGTCCTTAGAAAGCAAATCAATAGACTCAATAGCTCACTCAATCATGATTGCTGATGCATTTTTACCTTCATTTCAACTTAAAAGGAGCTTACTTGCAAGATACAAAGAGAGGAAACTTGTTTGTGACACATGAAGTGTTTGTGACTGTGTGTGAAAGTGACTGATTCAAACAAAGACTGTTCTGATTCAAAGTGTAAATATCACACTGCATTTATTTATCACTGTAGTGAGTTCATCCATGCCATTATTTCTCCATGCAAGCAAGTACAGAGTCTTTACTCTGAAAATTGGCTGCTTACTGGAATGTTGGGATTGTAAAGTTAATGTATTCCAGTTGTTGGGATTTTAGGAGAGATGAAAAGCCTGGGTAGGGATTTTATGCATAAGCACTCAGCTAAGGCCTCAACTAATCAAGTTCATAAGAAGCTTGCTGCCTTGATATTGTCACCTTTTCAGTGGACATGTAATTTGCTGAGTGATTCATTTTCTGATCTGTGACGCCTTTCTACTTTCACTCGCAGGTTAAAAATAAATATGTAATACACTAGCATAAGTAAGGCCCATGGTTTTCATTCTGCAGTATTGGGTTCTGAGTAGTGTCTTTTCCCCCTTTCTACAATCCACTGGCTGAGTTGGCCAGGAGGGCATTACTTTCCCACTTGCATTTGGAACATCTGGCAAGCCAGTGGGTTGAACTACATGTGGCAGAATTAATGGTGTAAGTGATGCCACTTGGGTATGCTGTGAGTAACAACACCCAAGGGTAAAACATATCACTTTTAGAACTTAATGTTTAAATGCAATACAGGAAAAAAAATTGTCTTTTATCAACCAAAGCCATTGGTAATTTTTTTTTATTAGTAAAGAGTAGTAATAAAAATTGTACAGAAACTACAAAAGATTTGATAACACATTATAAAGTAACTATTTAATATATTTCACACACATGTGCTAATGCTGTTTATAAGTCATAGCTCATTATCATTTCCTTTCAACAGTTCTGGGATTTCACATTGTGCATGTCTGAGCCATTTCACAATTAATTCCCAAGTGTTGTGTGAAGTTGTATCCAAGAAACTATTAACACGAAAATACAAATGTCTTTGTTCTGTTAGCTCTTGTGTTACAAGACTCACCAGTCATTTTAGATAGCTAGGCATTTGAGATATGGATCATGGATTGTGGCTTTTAAAGGCTGGTGTGGCTCCATCATCAGTATATATTCCACTGCCACTACATTCTGTAGCACCACCAGGTGGCGCAAACTACATTCTGAAAAATTAACACAATCAGTGCTCTGGCATTTGTTCAGAAAATTGATTATGTAATGTTTCTTTGTTTCTAAGCCAAGTAAATGACATTTTTGCAGACAAGATATGGCTTGATTCTGCTGTCCAAGTATTCCATCTGCTGAGTATACATGTCTTTAATGAGGCTGCCAATGAGGGCTTATTATGTAGCAGTGCACTGAGAAATATATTTGCTGAAGCATTTGCATAACACTGAGCCTTAACTTGACTGTTTTAAACAAAAGGTGCACTAATGAGTCCAGGTACTGTTACTCATTTTCACTGTGGTGCAATCAACTGTTATTTTTAAGTATTTTTAAACAAGTAAGTGTGTTGTAATGAGGCTTTTTACATTAATAGAAAATTCTTCAAATAAGTCTACAATATTTTAAAAGTAACAAATATAGTTTGTTAGAAATGGATAAAAATTTATGCATCTTTTAAACATGCATAAAAGAGGAATGACAAAGATTTAAAAACATTTGGTAAATGTGATTGTGGTTCCACTTTTTACAAAATCTCTGCAGAAGTGATCTAACATGTAAATATAAAGATTTAAAGTTCACACTTTATCTCACAAAAATGCTCAAGCCCAACATATTTCTGTATACAAATGTCATTTTTTAGAAGTTCTGGGTGGTCCATGCATGCATGAAATGTTGCCATCCTCCATGAGTGGAGGGTGAGACTTGTGGTATATAAACTCCCACTCTGAGACTGCTCCCATTACTCTGGGTCTGGGAGGGCTAGCTGAGAAATCAAGGATGAAGCTCCTTTTTGTAGCTGCCTTTGCACTATTTGTGCTCTCTACATTTGACCAGGCTGATTCTTCAGCTTATGACAAAATAGTCGCCCACAGTCGCATTAGGGCAAGAAAAGAAGGGTAAGCTCATCAATATTTTTCATTTTGATTATTTTGGAGTGTATGTGTGTGTGTGTGTGTGTGTGTGTGTGTGTGTGTGTGTGTGTGTTGTTGCATTTTATTTTATTTTACATGTAATTCTATTGAACCTTAAGCAAAAGGATCAGTGTTTCTTATTATATCTATTCTATTTTTGTATGAAATGTTATATCGTTATGCATTCACAGTTGTATCACAGATAGCAGTTGTTTATTCATGACATATGTATTGAAATGTTGTTGAATAACATCACATTTCACTTCAGAAAAGCTGTAAACCAGCAGGGTTATCATTATGACAAACTAATCTCATATCCAGGAGGCATAGATGTCATTATTCACATTTGACTGGTCTCAGAAGCAGCAGGGGTGGTTGCTAAGTAATTATTCACTCTTAGAAATCTGTTGTCTTTCCCAGCAGGGCTGTTTGTTTCGTAATAATTTACATGTGAATAATATCATAGTTTCCACAGAATCTTACTCAAGTGTTTTACCTGTTGATTGATCCTTCGTTCCCTTTTCATTCTCAACTCTCACCAGACCCAATGTCTGCGCACTCCAGCAAGTCATTGGGACCAAGAAGAAGTACTTCAGCACTTGTCGTAATTGGTACCAAGGGGCCATCTGTGGAAAAAAAGCGTAAGTGATCTTTCATGTTTCAAACAGAACATGTTGTTTCTCCTGTTTAAAGATGAACATTACAAGCAAATCCAATGGCTAAAATGTTCTTGATATTTAAGCATTTCTCTCAATATCTGCTTCTTCTTCTACTGCTTATTCTTTAAGGGTTTTCATGGAAACTTTGATGTTTCCATAGAGACAGACATCTGTTATTTTACTTTGAATTAAACTACAGCTTAAAATGAAAAACACATTCATGAACACAGCCCTAAGATCTTTGTATTGAAGACTGTCCCATTAGATCCT
This sequence comes from Lates calcarifer, assembly GCF_001640805.2. Lineage (NCBI taxonomy): Eukaryota > Metazoa > Chordata > Actinopteri > Centropomidae > Lates > Lates calcarifer. The sequence goes on along the minus strand of NC_066853.1, from coordinate 18,273,788 downwards.
ATAAACTGTAAGTTAGGGTTTTCATAACTTAAGTAGCCTGGTCGTTGTTGGATGCCACTGTGGTGAACCACTGGTTCCAGGATGTGATGTGGCTGCAAAATGCTTGACTGTATTCATGAATGGAAAAGCGTTCAGCTCAATCATCCTAGACAATCTCTTTTTCTGTTATTGTTCCAGCTCTCTCAGCACTTTTGAGTTTAAACATGGATCGAAGCCATGCCCATTTTACAGTCTCTCTCACTCTCCCTCTCATACACATACAGTACACACACACTTTCGAAGCTTGCATTATGACTAGCACTCTAAATAGCCTTAGTTATTCATAATGAATACACACTGCTTACTGAACTTGGCAAATTATGTTGGAAACAGCCAAAGAATTCTATCTATTTGAATGGAAGTCTGAATGGGACTATGGAATCAATCAAAACATAGCTGGGCCAAAAGTTGAATCCACACTATACTGATAAAAAAAAGTCTTCTGAAAGTATGACTTATTGAATAACTAGTGGTTTCCACTTTGAGTTACACAGATATTTCTTTAAAGGAGAGCTGGAGGCAAAATATCCTTATTTGTTGATAGAGTTTACTTAGATTAGTTAATTAAAGATAAATTGATCTTGTTTTTTAAATTAAATGTCAATAAAATTGGTCTCAGATTTAGATATTAATCAATTATGTTGAAGGGCAATTTAATTTAAACAGATTAGGAATATTTGATCATATTACCCTCCCCAACCAAAACTATGACCCTCCCACCATTCCTCCCACCCTGTCTTCCACAAACTCCCAGCAGTTCACAATCATAATAACAAAAACATTTTGTGTATTTCATAATCATTATTTCAGTTAGCATTGATTTTATTTTATATGAATCAAAGCTGATTTAAATTTAGCCTATTGCCACAAATGACCATATACATTGTTTGTCCATGTCCATATGAGTGTACCACTACCAGATATAATTCACCATCATGTTAACAATTATAAAAACATGGTTAAGGTTGTGTAGCGGTTACAGTTTTGTTAGGTTAAAAAAACTAACTACTCTGTTAGGTTTGGGGAAAGATTGTGTTTCGGGCTAAAATAAGTACTTCCATCAGGACCCTTATTGTTATGGTTACAATAATAAACATATTCTTAATGTTGACATAATTACTACAGCCACTAGAGGTCACCTAACACTAAAACCTAACTATGCCTTGTAATAAGCTGTCGGACAACCATACCACTAGGACTAGGAGGTTTATTCTAAATGGTATTAAAATATAAATGTCACCCATGGAGGTTTAATCCAACAAATGGGATTCTTTTTTTCTGTTTCCAGACCAGCTCTGTCTCCAAGAAAGTTTTGCACAACCAAACTTCCCAACTGCTCATTAGTAATGGGTTGACTTGAATGAAAGCCAAATGCACCATATATTATGTCTGACAAACTTATCTTGATTTTTCGTGAAACAGTTCTTTTATAGAGATGCTGACAAGTCAAAAGTTTCCAGCTTCATGGCCAAACACAATCTCTTTGTGTGGGAAAGCAATGTAGCGAGGGTTTTGCTGACGCTGCCCCAATGAGGCTTGTGTGATCTCATCCCAGTCCCTCCAACTCCATTCAACTTTTACTCTACAGCTGTTAAAGAGTTTCAGTAAGCCATGACCCAGAGGCCTTGGTCTTAACCTGTCTGAGATATCAGCAGTGGATAAAGGCTATGAACAACTCGCCACAGTAAAGTGCTTGAAATCATGTGTCCCAAGGTCTTGATGTTTAGTCATTAATTGCCGTCAACCATCCACATAGGATATTTTTGTTTGTGGTACATCTGTGCCATGTTCATCACTTGCAGTTGTGAACAGCCATTATATCCATGTACATAAATACTTGTATTTCAATCTCAAACAAAAAACTAAATTAAACATTCTGAAATGTTAGAAATGCTGGGTAACTAATTACAATTACATCATGTGTAGCAGTTAGTATGTCAGATCATTTGTCTGTAATCGTGCTGACAAAGTGCCTATCGTCCATCTTTTACTATAAATGGCGCACATATACAGAGCACTCCCACTGTTCAGATTTCACAGGGAAAGTGCTGATAAAGAGAAACTGCTAAAATCAGAAAATTGAACAAACAGAGCGTCTATCTTCCCTCTGCTGAATTTAGTAAAACACTGATTCAATCAATCCAACCATATGTTGTTCACTCACATACACAATCAAATGTAATTCTACTTGTTACATTGTTGATCATGTCATTTGAAAGTGAAAAATTTGTGAAACATGAGAACTTGGTAAGATTTTTACTATTTGTCATGATTATTTTAATCATGTTGAGCAGAGGAATTAGTGAAGAGGCAGCTTTCCTCTTGGAGTTTTCCAACAATAAAAGCTGGGCAGTCTATAGTTATGAACTCCCCAGTCAACCCTGGACACATGTGGTATTGTTTATCTGTAATAGGTACATCTGCGGTGTTCTTTATGTCTTGTGGGTTTTTTATTGTTGCATTCCCATTAGTTATTTGAAGTGAAATGTACATCTCCAAATGTCTGGTTTTCCAAAAGCTGGAAATAATGCTATGGTTCCAACATGTTCAAACCTGCTGACGTAAGGGGTATAGGCATGTTTATATCTAGCAGCTGCACTTTGAATTTTACTGTCCCCCTCAGGCTATGGTGTCCAGCCCTGTTTAAGAGAAGAAGAGACACTGCTTCTCCCATGTTTGTCAAACAGCAAATAAACATTTCTCATTTGTATCTAAATTATCTAAACAGAAATCACAATGATTATTCTCTAGATTATAAAAGTCTGTTTTAAAAAAAAGATGTAAAATCGCTGGTGACAATTGAATAATGCTGTTTTTCAGATTAGCTCAACTGTTTCCATACAGATATTCACAACCTTTAAATGTTCCTTGTGTTAACCAAAATTTCCTTTAAGTCAACTCTAATTATACTGTAGTTTTTCATGGCCAAATTCTAAATGTTTCTCTGGTTAACCAAATGCCAACTACAGTCCAAATTAATTATTTAGCCTCAAAGAGGAGGTCTTGGTAATATAAATCTACTACTGTAATGGTAGCATAATCCTCGAGGCACCCTTTCCATTAGGTTTTGGCTGAAGCTGCTGGATCACATGGACTGTTTGGGTAATAAAGGAGATAATGAGCAACATCTGGAAACACTGAATACACAAGACCAATGCCAAATGATGATTCAGCTCAAAACATGGCAGCCATAAAAAATACAAATTTCTTACACCGCTAGGTTGAAGGTAAACAGTATTTCAAAAAAAATGTGCTTCTTCTTTGAGGTGATTCCATGGTATGTGATCTGTTTGTTTTGCCTCCAGGACTGTGCTGTATGAGTGCTGCCCAGGGTACATGAAGCTGGAGGGCATGCGTGGTTGCCCTGCAGGTACAGTGTGTTAAGTGCTACAGTGTAGTCATAAAGGTTAGATGAGGCCATATCCACCAACTGTAGAACAGCTGTGTGCTATACTTGAAATCAGACCAAGTAAACTATTAGAGGATGCTGTTGCATATTGTCAACACATGTAGAGTCTTTGTTTTCATGTCCCAAATGTTTCTCAATTCTATTTTCAGAAAGACAGGCTGACATCTATTAATGCTTATTGTACATTTCTTGCTTAGTGGCTCCAATTGACCATGTGTACGGCACCTTGGGTCTGGTGAAGGCCACCTCAACCCAAAAATACTCTGATATTTCTAAGCTGAGGCCTGAGATTGAGGGATCTGGATCCTATACCTTCTTTGCCCCAAGCAATGATGCCTGGGAGAGTTTGGATGAGGTGAGTCAAAAACAAGACAAAAGCAGCAGACCCTCTCTGTCTGTGAGGTTTTAACATCACATTTTCTCACCTAACAGACAGTGAGGAGTGCACTGGTCAGCAATGTCAACATTGAACTGTACAACGCTCTGCATTATCACATGGTCAACAAACGCCTCTTAACCAAAGATTTGAGGAATGGAATGACAGTCACCTCCATGTACAATGACCTTGGTCTCCATATTAACCATTACCCCAATGGGGTGAGTATTGTCAATCACTATCATTCAAGCAGTCCCTCTGTAGTTGTATTTAAAACACTTTTCAGTTTTATAACATTATAACAAGTGTAAGTTATGTGCAGGTGGTGACTGTGAACTGCGCCAGGGTTATCTATGGCAACCAGGTTGCTACCAATGGAGTTGTGCATGTCATTGACCGTGTCATCAGTGCTGTTGGAAACACCATCCAGGATGTGATTGAGGTTGATGATGACCTGACAACTCTGAGTGTGAGTACACACAGTGCACACAGGGGTAGACAAGATAATGTAAACGCCTCAAGGACAAGAAAGCACTGATGCAAAGGTGCATTATTTTGGATGGCACTGGGGTTTGTTCCAGGAGTTTTCACTGCAATGTAAAATGGGACAAAGAAGACAAATCATTTGTTTCCTTTACTGCTTCATTTAAGACATATTGTGCACATTTGTAAACATATAGCAGTAAATATGCCAGAGTTATTTGTCATCTGTAGCATCTGTTGCAGGAATAAATAGGGAACTGAGGAACACATGCAAGTTTAGTACTTTTAAACTCAATAATTTCAGAGGATTATTATATCTAGCTCTGGCAAATGTTGAATGTTGAAGTTCACTAAACACAATCCTCTGATGAAATCACCTTTTAGGATGTGGCTCAAAATGCTGGGCTGTTGGACAAGCTGGGTCAGCCAGGACATTACACTCTCTTTGCCCCCACTAACGATGCCTTTGAGAAGTTAGGCAGCGACGTGTTGGAGAGACTTCAGGGCGACAAGGAGGTCCTCAAAGGTAACCCAGATTTTTATTCTCAGAGGTCTGTTGCAGCTCCTCAATGTTCAAATGATCACTCAAGGCCATTTAAAACATTGCAGTGGAGACTGAGGGTTTATATTAACTGGAGAAAACTAGGACCATATTTATATTTAATGATAAATGTACAGGAACTGAAATGCAGTGGCTCCCTGGCGGCATGTTTGCCAGACTAAGTCACCCATGAGGTGATTTTTTTCACGTTTAAATTCAAACCAGCTGAAGCCACAGTGAATCTGGAGCTTACATAAATTTGGCAAGCTGTACATAACAAAGTTGTGTCGAAGAATAATAAAAAGAAGTCTCTAGTTTCAAGTAATGCATGACATTGTGGGTGGAAAGTGCAACACATCGTTTTACACTTGCGTAGTGTTTTCTCTTTTTTTTTAACTTAAATTGTATATTTTGTGAGAAGGTCAGGATCAATATACTATAGCCACATTTACAAGAATTATACCACTATAATCATCAATCAGGACAGGTTAAAGCTTTCAAATATACTGTTACCGTGAGCTCTTGAAAAATAGTAGGAAAGAAAAAAGTGAAGAATTTCAACATTTTTAACTTTAGCTTGTTTTGCGTGAACACTAAGAGGCAGGAAACAGCTGCTTCATTGAGCAAGCTGGTCAAATTGGCAATGGTCCAAAACTTTTTATTAGCCCACAGCTTGGCCTATGATGTGAGATCAGACCATTTCACGCAAAGTTAAACAGAACTGTGAAGAAATCACAAGTCTTCTCACTGAAGGGCCCAAGGGATCCAAAGGGTCTTCAGGTTCCCAGGGTGTTATCCTCAGCTGTAGTGTAACATGAGAAGTAACATAAAACAGCCCATGCAACCAACTGACCTACCCAGTATTCAAATAAACATCTAATTAATCTGTACACCTAAACTGCACATAAATTTTAAACTTAACCTTGCTCTTTCAGCTCTTCTGAACTTCCACCTATTGGACTCACTCCAGTGCTCTGAAGCCATATTAGCTGGCAGCTCTTATGAGACTCTGGAGGGCAACAACATTGAAATCGGCTGTGATGGCGAAAGTTTAACTGTCAACGGTGTCAAGATGGTGCTCAAGAAGGACATTGTTACCACCAATGGTGTCATCCATCTTATTGACCAAGTCCTCATGCCAGACTCAGGTTAGAGTCCCATCTCCTCTCTTCTTCTTGTTCAATTGTACCCGGTTTACTACATGAATAATTGTTCCAGGTGTGTCCACATGTTTTCCTGTAAACCATATTTTAATGGTGTTGGAATTTACTGTGCCCTTTAAGCTAAGCAGGTGATGGAACTGATGGGCAGCTCCCAGTCAACATTTGGTGACATGGTGTCTGAGCTCGGTCTTTCTGCTTCCATGAGAGCAGATGCTGAATACACTTTGCTGGCTCCCCTAAACATAGCCTTCAATGGTGAGTCACACATTATTCAGCATTCATGCATGTCTCTGTTTTTTCCTCTCAGTAAGAGGCTAAATATGCACCCTGGCTGCTCCACACTAACACTGACTCATAAGCAAATAGATAGGTACATATAAGGAGCTTCAGCGAAATAATGGATTTATTTGGACACTGCAGAAACTTTATGCCATGTAAGACCAAATACCCACCCCACTCGCCCAAAAAATATTCCTGGACTTCACCCGTGGGGAGTAGAATGTTTCCTTTCTGTGGCCATTCAGTTTTAAATGGGTGTAAGGGATGTACAAGGCAGCAACAGTTGGATGTAATTCTTGCATTCAAACTTTAAATTCCTCCACGTATATTAACCAACAAATCATGAGAAATTATTTGTAGGTTACTGTATATGGTCTACCTAAAGAACTGAGCAGTAAATCAAGTCACTGATAGAAGATATGGCTTTGCTAGAAGATAGTATTGTAGCTGCTGTTCTCAAGACACTGGATAAAATGATAGGAATAATGCAATTTGTGTCACTATAACCAATACCGTACAATATATGTAAATTTACAATGTTGGTGGTATGTTTAATTTTTAATGGGATATATTAAACAATTTCTTTCCTGTATAGATGAAGTGATGTCCATGGATCAGAGATTGCTTAGAATTATCCTTGAGAACCACATCTTGAAGAGTAAGATTGTCCTGGGACAGTTGTACAATGGTCAACGGCTGGAGACCATTGGAGGAAAACTTCTGAGGGTCTTCATCTATCGCACAGTGCGTCCTACTCTCTGAAGTTGTGCCCAAAAATTGTGGCTGGGTGCCAGTATGCACACACTACATACATTATCGCTGTCATCTGACCATCAATCCTTATATCTTTGAGACATAACATTAATCCCCTTGCCTTTAACTTGTGGATTATTTCTGCAGGCTGTGTGCATTGAGAATTCCTGTCTTATAAGAGGCAGTAAAGAAGGAAGCAATGGGGCCCTTCATCTCATGCGGACATTGTTGAAACCAGCGGAAAAAACTATGTTTGAGATTCTGACAGAAAATGGAGGGTTCAAGTAAGTACAGAGCAATGTTAGTGAAAATGGACTGTGGTATTAAAATGCAGCATAAGACCCAAACCACATCTTTTTGTATCTTTTCATTAAACCCACATGGCATATATGGGAGTGAGAAAGTGCTGTTGTTGCAGTATGTCTGCCCTCAGTGGTTTTTGTAACAGCTAAGTTACTGCTTTCTTCACTGTGCTGCAGGATCTATTTGTCTCTGATGGAAGCTGCTGGCTTGACTGACCTGCTGAAACAGGAGGGAGACTTTACTCTGTTTGCCCCAAGTGATAAGGCTTTCACTGGTCTGAGTGACAGGGATTTTGCTTTATTGAAGAGTAGGTCTCCCAAACTTCCTTCATTTTTAAATGTGTTTCAAGGATTTATGTGGCTGGTTGAAAATCACACAAAATAAATTAATAATTTTTGTGTTTGCCATTCTTTGTTTTAGGTGACGTAAATGCTCTCAGAACTATCCTTCTGTATCACATCAATAATGGTATCTTCATTGGTGGTGGTCTGGAGACCGGGGTGACTAACCTCCTCAAGTCTCTCCAGGGCAGTAACCTCAAAGTGATGTTTGTAAGTATTTAGTGCAGCAAGACTGAAAATCTTTTGTCTTAAGTCAGTAAACTTTATGGCTTTGGACAATTCAAGCATTATATTTTTTGTTGTCTTTAAGTATAAAGGTATACAACAATGTATTGTAAATAGTCAGTGAAATAATTTTGTCAATCATTATTTTCTGATAAAGTCTCATCCTAAATTTTGAAACTCAGTGACCTCAGCAAGCTAATAAAATTATTTGCTGTAGAGTAGAGTTCAGTCCTCATATTTTAAAATGCAGGTTCATTCAAGCCCCTCATTTTATGGTTTTGTTATCTATAATTGTTTTAACTGTCTCCCTCAGGCAAACAACACTATGCTTGTGAACTCTGTCCAAGTGCCTGAATCTGATATCATGGCCACAAATGGGGTCATTCACTTCGTAAACCAAGTTTTGTATCCAGGAGGTATAATTTTCATCCATTCAACTTTGTTAATATTCCTTTGCTTTTATAAATATGTCAGGAGGTGCATTCTTAACTGTTTTAATAACTACTATAGAAGCCAAATTATGGTTAACGCCCTGTACTTTCCTCCAGATATCCCTGTTGGAAGCCAGGATCTCCTGATGTTGTTGAAGAGGCTCATCTCTTATATGCAAATCAAGGTGTCATAAAAAAAAAAAGTTATTAAAGCTGCAGGGCATATAAAGGGCAGGGTCTATTTTTTTGCCCCAGACAGTACTTATGCAAGTCAACATAGAGCACAAAACAAGTACCCACTTAAACCATCTCCTAATCTACTAACACATGTTTACTTTTCTTTTACAGTACATTTCAGGATTCAGATATCAGGAAATTCCCCTTACATTTATGAGTAAGTGGCAATAGTACAATATAAATTTTTGTTCTTATTTTATTTTTTGCCATGCAGCATTTTTAATTTTCAAAGAGGCATTCTGTACTATCATTAATGGCTTTATATCTCCTGTTGTTATTAGAGAGGATCATCACTCGCGTCATCCAGGAAGGTACAGTAATGATGACAGAGTATCATCATCATGTGATTCCTAATCAGTAAAGTCTTACAGATTATATTTGGTCAACAAAACAGTTGCATGCATAAAATTGCTGAAAAAATAGGGAGGTTCCAGGCTGTTGAGTTGAAACACATACAGATCAATCACCAGCACCACTTTTTGCTAATCCATATAATTTCACATACACATGCAAGTACATGCACATGCAGGGTTTGACAGCTGAAGTAGCAATAATCAGACTCCTCTCTGCTTCTGCCTAATCCTAGTAACAGTCAGCAATAAAAATGAATAAAAACTGAAAAAAATGATTTTCACATTTGAAATAATAATAAACACTAAACATAAAAAAACAATAAAACATAACATAGTCAAAACAGTTCTGCAAAAATAATATTTGGAATTTAGATATTCAATGATTAGATTATGAATCACATTTTTGTCATAGCAACCTTTCTGATCCAGTGAAAGGTCCATTTGTTATGTGACCATTTGCATACAAATGGGAAATTCTCTGTATCGAGGGGCAATGCTGTGCCAGCTGTAATTGCAATCTAGTGAAACATACCTTCGTTGCTTTTATAGGTCCTGAAGTGACCAAAGTGACAAGGGTCATCCCAGCAGAACCCTCCATCACCAAAGTTACAAGGGTCATTGAAAGTCAACCCTCCGTGACCAAGGTTACCAGGGTTATTGAGAGTCAACCCACCATCACCAAAGTCACCAGGGTTGTTTCAGGTGAATGTTTCTTGAATCAGTATGTCAATAGCTTTCAATCATTTAACATCTTATGAACTCGTAAATGTTGCTGTTTCCAGGTCCTCAGTACTCAGTCAGCACTGGCACCAGCAACATCAACCTGGAAGGTCAGTGAAATTCAGATTTGAATAGAGACATTTATGGACATCAGCATATTGGATATTAAATACTACATTATTGTCACATATTATTATTATACAATATATAAAACAGATATTATTACTTCATATTCAACCTCGGTTAAAATCACACCAGGTCGAGTAATCTATTACAGGTAATCCTGCTTATTGAAATGGGAAATTTATTTGAAAACAAGATGAGTGGATGGGTGAGTTAATAGACTTAAAACAAATATTATGTAAATTTCATAAACTCACAGTTGTTTAAACAACATGTACAATATGAATGTTATTATTGGTATACAGTGTTAAGGCTCAAATAAACAGAATATAACCTGATTGATCTTTAAGGAAGTACAGTCCAGTGCATATCTGTACATAATATTCCAGTTTGACTTTAAAAATGTTTTCTTTTTCCAACAGGAGCTGACGTTTCAGAGATCGAAGGGAACCCTAATTTTGATGCTGATAGACTTACCCATCTCATCAAAGGTAAGTTTTATCTGTTGGGACACCTCAGTGAGTAATTCATAAATGATATGTGACTTATCTGTTTGTTTGCCTTTATAGAAGGCACTTCAAGAAGAACACCCCCCCGAAGAAATTTAGGTAAAAAATAAAAATAAAGAGTAAAGAGAATAAAATAATTTAAAAAAAATCCTGCATTTTTATTAAATGCAGTGAAGCCTGTGAGCTGGTTCAAGCAGTCAACTTGAGTTTGCTGCTACTCTTACATGGTATACTCTCTCCCTGTGACCCCTATGACTGTACTTAAATGAGTTATTTGGCATTTTGGGAAATACACCTAGACTACTTTCTTGCTGAATTAGATGAGAGGATCAATACCTCTCTCTAGACTCTATGGTAAATATGAATAGCCAGCAGCTTTAGTACAAAGACTGCAACTACATCTAGAGCTCACTGATCAACACATTGTATTTTGTTTGTTTAATCCACACATGTAAAATGTTTTAGAAACCACATTGTTTTTTTGGGGTTTTTTTGTTTTTGTTTTTTTGTTTTTTGTTATTTCAGCTTTGGTATGGATTAAACAACGAAGATATAATATGTTAACCAATAAGCTTTAGAGGTTTGGTGGATTTTGTCATCTTTAGAAAGCAAAAGGCATATTTCCCAAAATGTCAAACTGCTCTTTCAAGCCAGCTGTGGGCTGCTCACTCTTTTGCTGCCATTCTTGCCACCGCAATGCTCACCCGCAAGCTATGCTGACTCTTGGTGCTAATGCTACTGCTGTTCATATAGCATTTTATGAGCCCAACCACCACCTCAGCATCTACCTGTAGGCTCTGAGTTTATACGCTCCTCATTGAGGGGGGAGGTTATAATCATCGCTCCCCACTTCCTGTTGTGCTTAGTGTTTCTTTGTGGGGAATGATGAGATCAGAGCCTAGATGCTAAACTTCAACGCAGTACATATTCTACATTTACAGTAATATATTCCACCTGAGTTAGCTGACTGACATGCATTTTGTGGTCCTGTTTTTTACCAGCTGGCAGGAGGAGGGGAAGAGACTGAGCGTGGACGGATAAGAATATCAACGCTGTAAAGGCAAAGAGAGATACCAAACTCAGAGATTGAGACTTGTTTTTCAATACAGGGGAAACACTTAAAATGTCAGTGATTTCAAATATACTGTAACAGGTATAGCTGACAAAAATAAAGCTATTCTCATAAACAATTTAATGGTGCTTTGAATGTATATCTAACTTGAGTGTGCAATGGCTGAAAAGAGTCTTTTGTTCAAATGAACTTTTGGCATGACTTTAAAAACAAAGAGCAAGTCAGGGTAGCAATAAAATCTTTTAAATCCAAGCCATTAGGGTAGCAATAAAACATTTTTTTAAACATTCTAAACTTCTCTATGACTTTGCTAGAGGTGAAGGTCAAAGCAAGAATATTTTACGAGCTGTTCAGGAAGATTTATAAATCTCAGCATGATAAAGATTGAAAAAAATTGCTTATGTGTTTCCAGACTTTAACTGTTGCATTATTTTAATTTCTATGGCTGAAAGTTGTATAAGGTTTCATGTAAATTTTGTCTGTGCTTGTATCATTTGGAGCTATGTATCCAATTACAGGTCTTATCCTTTTTCTCATTATTTTCCAAACATTTTCAAATAAAGTGCTTTCTTTGATATAAATATGCCAGTTTGAAAAGGGCATCTTAAGAGATTGTGGTTTGGAGTCATTTCTCATGTCCTTGTAAGGCTTTTAAATAGTCAACATTGGTTCAGAAAAGAGAGACAGAGAATATCAAATATCAAGTAAATATTATGTGTGCATTTTGTATTTCCAAGTACAAGGTCTTTAAATCAGGCTCAATTTCTTTTTCTTTTTTGGTCATGAGGGAGCTCAGCAGCCCACATAATACAGTATATAAAATTTACAAAAAATAATAATATTCATATATTATTACAAATAATAATTCATTTTAACCTCAATATCAGTAATTAGGATTTAATTAGTTATCATAAAATGAGCAATGAATGCACGACAATATGTTGTTTATCAGAGGTATAAATAAATTCTAATTTATATTTAAGTTGGTGTTTGTAATGATACAACCATTTGAAATATTTGCCTTGATGTTGCAGGAACATTGTGTGAGCTGTTGTGTGCAGACATTTGGGTCAGGCCCAGTTCTTCTATTGTTTGGCTCATATGCAAGTCATTGCAATTTATAGCCTCTTGGATGGAATACACTGAGTAAAAATCTGAGCAACTGCCAAGATACAAACAAAAACACAGCAAAATGTAAAAAGCAATGTTTTGTTTATCTGTAATTTCACATGAAAAAAATATTCACAGCATTCAGCAACAGGCTTTATTGAGCCAGGCAGCTGGTTTACCACTGCTGGAAGTGATGAAGTCATCATACTAATTATGATTGTCTTGCCATTTATATTCTGCTTCATTCAGTAATATTTCAAATGACATCTTAAGCAAAGCATTTTGTCTGTTAATCCTATCAGTGGCCTGTGGAAAATCAAAGTAATAACTTGCATGCCAATCAAAGATGTATAAAAATATGTGGCTTTCGTACACAGCAAAACCAACAGATATTCTCTATGTATGAAAAAAAACAGATCACAATCTTTAAATCCTAACATGTTCACATCCATACTCTAGTCTGTGGTTGTTTCAACAAGTAATGTACTGTGAAAAGCTTGCTTGCTTTACACCATACCACTGTGGTCACTTTACGTATCACTGATTAAAAGCTGTATGGCTGACATTCTTCTTACTGAATGCATTTCTTAACAACAGAAAGTACAAAAGCTGCTCAGTTTGGTGTTTTGTCAATATATATAAATCTGCATGCCATGTCTTTCTTACATCTTGATAAAAATAAATAGCATTGCATGTTACTGATGTTGCGAGGAAAGGTATCATATCTACAGTGAGGATTTGATAAGTTTGTGTTCATTCTGGGGGGATCTATCTTTTCCTGTGTAATTAGGATCATGTTGCTACATGTACATACATAGCAAAGATTTACTCTTAGCTACATACATACTGAATGGCATAATGAAGATATCAGTGATATTAAGTTTGTAAAGCTGGAGGTGGACTAGGAATCAAATCTCTATATAAATTGGATCATTAGTAGTTTGTTTTTAATATTTTCTTCTTCACTAATATCCCTGAGGAATTGTGTTTATGTTTAGACTGTATTAGTCACTGTTGCATTAGTATACCAGCAGAAAGTAAGTGAGCAAACTGCTACAGTAACATGCAAATCTTGCTATAGAGAGAGTCAGTATTCTGCAGTCAGACACACAGCAGGTAATATTTTATACATTTACAACATTGTCTGGGAATTGGGAAAACATCTGCTGGAGGATCCTATTTTCTTTTCCATTCGGCTTTGGACTTTCCACACTGTACTCAGCAGTGATCTGCCAATCAATTATTAAGTCATTTATGAGACTGCTGATATCACCAACAACAGATTCAAATTTCGCTTGACTTGTCATGACAGTTTCCACTGCTCATCACTATCACCAACAGGCAGCTTGTCTGTTCATCCTTAAGTGAAACCACATAGAAGGGAAATTCATAAACAGCATCTTAATGCTGAATGAGCTTTTACTCATCTTTCACACTTTTGTTGTTTGTAATTCTGTGGCCTAACAATGTCCTAATGAAACAAGTTTTCATTGCTTGAAATAAATCACCCTTTGAAGGTGCACCAGGCTGTGGCTTTTGTTCAAAACACAATATTAAATGTTCTGCTAGTGCTAGAAAATTAGATCAGCATGTGAAATTCTATAATAAAACTGCATTATTCTCTACATCATGGAACAAACAGAGCTGACGCCAGATAAAGTACGAAAAATAGATAAAGTAGTTCCAGAATTCAATAATCAATTGAATACTCACTAGTTAAAACACTATGCAATCATAAGTTATGTTATTTGGATATTAGAGAATTGCCTATAGGAAATAGATTGTTATATTAGCTGAGCTGATCAGGTGTCCTTGTTGTAAATGAATAACTTGATTATCTAATTAAACTCCAAAATACAATACATTTGTATTTAGAAAAGTATGATGGATAGTATGATGTTCCTAATGTCATATACAAGAAGACCTCATATGACCTACAAATGTAGGGGTTCAGGGAAGGTTTCAGTCTGTTTTTAATTGGCCCACATCAATCACAAAAGAATACCAGAAGAACTCTCTGGCTCCGTAAATGTGTGTATCGGTGAATGCCTTGAATGCAGCTGTGTGAAAGTGACTCGTCATCTGGATGCAACATTGACTCCAAAGACCTGACATATTCCTGGCACAGTGGCTTGTACATCTTGGATGAGTTTTCACTGCAGTGCCATCATGTATAGACTTGGCCACAATAAAATCAAATCTGTTTTTATCCATATGAGATGGGGAGTATGATTGAACATTACATACCCAAGCAGTAAAGCGATGTGAAATGTACTAATACTGGAGTAAACAACAATCAGTATGCTCTTACTGAGTTCTGAGTAGCAGTTTCAGTCACAGGCTTTGTGGGAGGTATCGCTGGTATTTGAAGGTTTTCTGAAGGCTTTGCTGACAATGTTAAACTTTTGTGAGACAGGCCTCCTGCAATGAGATTTTACCTTTCAAAAACTCACTTTCCAGCCTGTGGGCCTGCTCATATTTCCACTATCAAAGAGCTCTTATTTTCCTTACGTTAATGTAAAAATGTGAATTTACAGTTGTTCTTAATTACAAGACTCCAAACAATAATCTGTCAGTGTTGTTGTTTCCCAGTGACCGGCAGAGTCATAGAGAAACTATTATTTCTCAGAAATACATTTACAAGCGTATTGTGCTTCATCAAATTGCAACATGTCCATGAACAGGCCAACTTTACTGCTCTGAGAAGTAAATGATGTACACCTGAATGTTTGCAGGACTGTTATCGGGTTTGGTATCATATGAGCTGTTAAACCATCCTGAGTAACACTATTTAGCTAGCGTCATTTGATATTTTTACATAGCTGATAAGGATCTATGAAGCACATCAACTTCAGTTTTCTGTCTCTGTGGTATGTGTCATACAGTGCAGTGGATTCAAAAGTTACATAATCTGTCATGCTGACAGACCGCCAGGAATACTTGTCTGAGCGACATGAATGGGGCCTAATAAATAATCGTCTCTATGTTCAAATCAGAAAGCCAAAAGCTTTATTTACTCTAATGTTATGTGGCTAAAAATCTGTACTACTACTCCCACAGGTCTTGGGTTAGTACTTATTTAAATTTTTATCTAATATAAATTCAAAAATACCAGTTATGATTCACCATAATCATCAAGCATAATAAAGCCAGCTATAATAGACACATCTCATCTTATAGCTAGATCCAAAACACAGAGATTTTAAATTTTGTCAGACAATTTCCACTCATGGATACCAAGACATTACATAACATTTGGGCTGCTCAGATGATGCATAAGAAGAAGATAGTTTCATACCCTTGCTGAATTTATTATAAAAAGAACTGATTTCACATGGATGTTTCAGTAAGCTTGTGTCATCTTTTGTCGCTGTTACTGTTGACAGCCATTAGTAATGATTAAAGCGACTTCAACATGATAATAAGAAAGGTGTCACTCATAGTGATGAACCTACCGAAATATATAAAGAACAGTTTGCTACGAGTTTAACTAGTATCATACTCATCTGTATTAGTTCATTAGAGCAAACACTGTAGTATAGCTGATGAAATATGTAGTAAGCCACTATGTTGGGAGTTTCAAAAGTTGCAACTTTGACACCTTGTTCTAGCCTAAATGTTTCCTGAAGCTGAGCCTTTCATAATTCACCCCCCCAACCCCCATCTTTTTCTCCAAACTGTACTTTAAGTATCTGCCAGATTTGAAAATTTCCAACCCGGCACTTTGCAATGGTAATATCAAAAATGACACTGCAGAAAACAGTGATGCATGATGATAGCTGAGACCAAACCATTTTCTGTAAGCAAAACCTTGCACCATCAACATAATTCTAAAGATTCTATAATCATATACCATGTAATTGTAATACCATAGTGGATTAAACAAAACAAGACAAAACAAAAAACAAAAACAAAAAACAAACATTTTTTCATAAAAATCCATATCCATAAAAACTTTATAGGGTCTGATACAAGAATTTTGAGTTGTATTGTTAGAAAAACAAGCCTCTTGAGTCTCACCATAACAGTAATTGTTTCAGTTGGTTCTTACCTACATGTTTGCACGCTAAATATTTCAGTATCTTTTTTATTTAAACATTGCTGCCTTCAGATACATATAATAGTCTTGTACTGTGAGAAATAGGCAGTCATTATGTTTTATATTACTCCATAGAGGTTAAAAAAAAAATCATTTCGTTCCACTGTAGATAATTACGTAAAAAAAGAAATAAAAAGCACATGTGGATTAAATAATATTTTGAGTCTGACAGAAAAACATAATCCCTTTATTTACCCATAAATCCTCCATATTCCTTTTCAAAGACATGCACCTGCCAAATTCAGCTTTGAAAAGAATGCAACACGAAACCAAAACACAAAATATTCACAGCAGCCTTCACTATTGCTTAATCTACCAGTTCTCAAGTGTTCAATGGGGATCAGGTCACATCTGTAACAAATGGGGAATTCACTGGACTATTGCCACACGGAAGCAATAACTCAATGGGCAATATTTCAAGAACGAGCTATTCTTGGACTCTTTTCTGGTGCTGGCTTTAAGTTTAGTCTAAACCACACAAGAATGGCACCTGTGACTTAGCCTGATATCAACACTGGATAGACAAACTGCTTAACAAAATGTGATCAGCAATTCAGAGGTGTAGCTACCTGAGAATATATCCAACCTTGTTTCATGTTTGATGCTGTCAAACTATGTGCTTAAGTTGTATCTTGTGTGATAATACAGAATAGATTCTATTTTAATTTTTAATTTTTAATTTTTTATTTGTTTTATGTATTTTCATTTGGGGGGGGGGGGGGGGGGTGTTACTTGCAGCAATGAAAAAAGTTGCAAATTGTATACAAAACGTAATGCAAATTGTACTTGATTTGGGTATTTGAAATATTCATGTTGCAAAATCAATTACAGTAGTTTTTCTCTCATGAAATTACAAACCCATATTGATGGTGTAATGATTTAAACTGCATTACATAATATGCAGATAGGAAAGCATTTGTCTCCTCAGTGTGTTTTCAGCACTACACCCCTGATGTTTCCATGGAAATGTAAGATGAGTTGTGTGCTTATGGACAGGTCCTTTTCTAACTTTCAGAGAAAATTGTGGAAGAGATCAATTTTTCCTGAAACTGAGCCTTTTATCCACAGATAATTTACCACCCCCCACCTCCACCCCCCATTTTTCCCCCAGTGTGCTTTCCAACTCAAGGCTCCTCTGTCTTAAATTTCTTTTGAACATGTTACCATGAGGTTTCCTGCCATATCACACCACATCTCTCGTTCATACATTCTCTCTGTGCTGAGCCTCTGGTGTCTTCATACTGAGACCAATAAGGTCACACAAACATGGGGGGAAAAAGCATTACAGGCAGTTTGACCACCAGCAGCTGCAGTCTCATGTTTTTCCCAAATTCCATGGAAGGCTCAAAGCACAAGAGGGATCAACAGCATACAACAACTTCCCAGACAGTTTGTCCAACACAGGCAGGTGGATAGAAAAGATTTGGTTATGTTCAATTTTTTTATGGAAAATACATTAAGCTGTCTGGTAGTAAAACCTCTAAAATCCAGTATCTGTGTTATTCTTTTAGTTTTGACAAGCATGAGAATCAGTGCAGCTACATCACTGACAGAGCATCAATCGTGCTTTTACTTTTTTGTTACAGTTTGAGCATTTTGACCAAATGTACTATACACTGTGCAGCTGTACAATTGAACTGGTGACTCATTTTGAGTTATACTCCTAACAGCCAGGCGCTCCTGCGTGTTGCTGAAAGAACACATGAGGATACAATGTTCAAAGCAATTCATTGCCTTCAGGTTCAACACCTTTCATTACCTTGGCCAACCCAAATACAGTGAGATACCTTACTTATCATAAGCCTTGGCTTGCTTGACACAATGAGGATTTTAACTCTTTCAGAACTCTTCAACAATATAAAAAGGACATGTAACTGTTATGTATTATGCATTATTGCACAAAATGAAACATCAGTCTGACAGCCTTTTTACCATTAACTATTATATTTACATATTTTTGGTCTTTTTCATTCAGAAACAAGTTCAACTGCTAGGATTTTTTTTTTTTTCAGTGCAGCTGTAATACTTCCAAGAACAATGTGGCCACTTTTCTAAGGAGTTAAGAAAGTCTGGAATGATGTAGAAAGGAGCATTCTGCTTTCCTCTGGAGCACTATCCTCTTATATTGCACACATATATTGGACAGTGGTGTCATAACACACTTTATTTTTACTGGATATTTACATGAGCGTCCTTGGCTTACGTGACAGCTAAGAGAATATTTAATATTATGGGACGCACAACACAATTTTAATTGGACTTTATAACTAACAGACCATGCACAGGTTTGGCTTCATTGTGTATTTTCATGACTCACCCCCATCCAGATGTTTCCTACAAAAGGAGAAGGAGCAGGGTATCGTTAAAGCGTGTAAAGTATTCAAATTGTGTGAAGTTATTTGTCGGCTGAGTAACTCCTGCTCCAAGTAGAATTTACCACAAAGTTTATCTTTTCGAGAATGCCAACTGAACCGCAATAGTAAGGATGTGAAACTATCACTA
This sequence comes from Lates calcarifer, assembly GCF_001640805.2. NCBI lineage: Eukaryota > Metazoa > Chordata > Actinopteri > Centropomidae > Lates > Lates calcarifer. The sequence continues at coordinate 18,254,720 of NC_066853.1, read as the reverse complement.
TTACACCTGTTAAGGAAGTAGTTAAAACAAATTTGCTTAAAGAGGCACTCAGTTTATTTTACACATTAAGATGAGTTTATTTGTTACAAGGAGCACAACTTCTCCAGCCCTTTATCTGTAAAACTCTGGAGATTCTTTCAATGATGTTTTCCTATTCTCTGTTTCTATAATATCTGAATGAATGTGTTGCTAAGCTTATAGAAAGATCATTGTTAATGCAAGTAACTTATGGTTAAGGTGTGATGCATGTTAGGCAACTAAAATACCTGGTTAAGGTCACAGAAATATTATTGATACAGTTAATAAAAAAGTTAACTGTTAACTGCAGGTCCATGACGGGATGCAAATTCTGGTCTCCTGCATGAAAATCCATGTGCTACATGCTCATCCACTCTGGTGACCTCCATATCCTAACTTTCCGCTTTGCTATACATAGGGCACAGTATTTCCTCCACTGGCACTGAAAATTGGCACAGGATGTAAATAGTGAGGTTGTGAAATCATCCAGTAAGGATGTAACTCCTAGGAATTCTGGCCTGACTTCTTCTGTAAACACATCTGTGGATTTGGAAGATGCTCTGTCTAGTCTATGATAATAACCTGAGTGATGGCACTAGGGTTGTCTCAGCTTGAGCTGGGAGACTGCAGATTTTTAACTTAAAGCCCTTTCTTTAAACTGTTTTTAGTCCCTCAACTTAGAGCTAGAGTGCTCTTTTAACAAAGGTATTAAAGTTCCTTAATTATTTATTCTGTGATCTGAACCAATTGTAAAATACATCTCCCTTGTGATTAATTATTTTCAGTGAAATCCAAGTATTCAATGTTTTTTTCAGTAACAGTGCATCAAAACAGATTTATGAACATGGAAAAGAGTGGAGGAAACTCTGAATTATTCTACCTCAGGGAGTCATGTTGGAAACTATCCACTGCATGTGCCATTAGATTCACAGTGTAATCATTGTTCATTAAAGGCTACATATAGAACTTTTGTTTGCGCTGCTGCTCACAGGAAGGGGGAGGCAATACTTCACTTTTTTCCTTCAAGATCAGATGGCCCCCCCTTCCCCTTCTCCAACAGTTTCTGGGAGCCATGAGCCACGTAGATGGGATTCCCTGTGCATTCACAGTCCAGGTTTCCAGTCTGCTGTCCAGCCAGTGGTAGCTGCGATGGTCTGAGACTTGGCTCAGTATGTTTCCTCATCACTGCGGGTAGACAAAGTTCACAGTTACACACACACAAAAAAAATACATTTGAACAATATAATATTTTTAGGAAGCTAAGCGGAAGAATGTAAACGGAAGGAGTTTTTCATGTGCAGCATGCATTTCATTTATAGAGGAAAAAGAAGTTTCTTTAAAGCCATGTCCTTACTTAACCTGTAATTACATATTCATGTTGTTAAGCGTGATTCAAAGCCACAGATGTTTATTTTCAATTTAAGACTCCAAAGGAGTCTCCAAAGAAAGTGGACATGTCAAGCATGATTACAGGAAAATGTGTATAAAATCTTGCACAAGATATTTTTTGATTTTCTATATGATGCAGTGGTATAAAAACCGCTAACTTGGAAACTAATATTTTTACTCATTAGGACCAGAATAAGTGGGTGATGAGTTCAAACACAAAAAGAATTTTAACGGCATATACAGTTTTTGGATGCTTTTCAATTGCACATCACTCTTATGTGCTTGTTGCATGTTGGATGGTGATTGACTGTCAAACTGATTGTAATGCCACAAAATCCTGCTCGTATGCACTTGCCTTAAACTTTCCCCCTTCGGCAGATCAATTTGAAAACAGTCTTCCACTGTCAAACTCTGTACATAGATCATTTTGCAGAATACGGGTCAAAGATTTAAGTGAAGTAGCAATAAGGAAAATACATTTGCTGCTGGAGAGGGATGTAAATCAACCTTTGAAGCTCTGTGGGAAATTTGGAAAGATTATTGCCAATGTTATGGTTCATATATGTGATAATTACCTAATATTGTAAGCAAAAAAATCTTCTTTTTTTTCAGTACATTATGACTGTGCACAGAATAACTAAACTAAAAAGATAATGTCATCTGACTTTACTGGTGGGCCATAGGGTCATGAGGTAAAATTACAAAGGCTTGACACTATGCGCTGCCAGTTTACTCATACATCATTTCTCAGAATTTATAACATTTTAAATGTCAAGCTTCCAGACGCTAAAAGGAGAACTGATTGTTGCAGTCATAGCCTTAAGATAAGACAATATAGGAGAGCCCCACCTAAATGCAGTTGATAAATTCTTCTATCTGTGCTGGCATGCTGAACACATCTGGCAAGTGGTGACATTGTTACTGACTACTGTCACAGATTTTTGTGGGCTTCTCATCTTCAATGTGACTTAGTATATGTTACACAAGTAAAAAAAAAAAAAAATGTTGGAGTTTGTTTATTTAATTTATACAGTATTTATATTACAGCCTATGTAATACAAATACTGTGTACAGGAAACCCCACCTGGAAGATAAACTTAGGGTTGGTAACTGGATCTTGTTTTGAGATTATTTTTCTGATGTTGTTTTAGTCTATATATCCCTGTAGAAAAATCACCACTATCATGCCGCTTGCTGTATGATGATGGCAAAAACACACATTATTGTTTTTCTAAACAATGTTATTACCATGCATCTCAAGTTACTGCTACAGGCCATTAATCATGCTTTTTTCAACACTTTAGACACCTTGTCTGTCATGAATGAAATGATGAAAACTACAGTATCTTTTCTCTCTCAGCAATGCTTGTTCTCTTAGGAATGCTTGGACTTTTCAGTCATTTACCCCCTCACCTCATTTAGTGGCTTCTGGTTTTCACATTATATCTAGCATCTTTAAAAAGTCATATTATTGATTAGAAAAAAAGATCTTTGAATCTAAATAAAGTTTACCACAGAATTTGAAAATCAAATGCTTGCATAACACTTGATATGTTCCTTATTTTTCTGTCTCTTAGATCGTTTGTTGGCTGTCTAGATGTTGATGTAGCAGACCCAATATGTTTGGCCCTCTTCCCACACTTTCCTGCCAATGATATTTTACTGTCTTGGGAAACTGCACCGATGATGTTTGCATGTGTTTGTGAGTCTTCCATTACTGGCTTTGTCATTAGTATGGCTCATCTACTTGATACTCTTCAAATATGGTCAATGACTTTAGATTCAGTCGCTTGACATTCAACATGTAGATATGGCAAGATACATTTGACCTGACTTACAATCCCGAATATGGTTCAGGATGAACAGAACTTCATAAAGAAGCACATTATATGTGTGCAGCAAGGATATTATTTGTACTGACTTCAGGCAACAGTTTTCCTAATGGAAATGTGGTTTATCAGACTAGTTGGGAGCAAAGCCTTTACATGTGTCTAGGTTTGTACAGTTCTGGCTCTGGCAAAAAAAAAAAAAGGAAAGAAAAGTGATACATCTTATCCAAATATAATGTAGCTGCAATTATACTTCACCAGAACCACTTAATGTTCCTTAGCCTGAGAGTAATCCACAACCACATGAATACAATTCACTGGTTGAGCTATGCACAGACAAGACTGATGCCGCCACTCCCTTCAACATTTTTAAAGTAATTAAAAATGTAAGAACACAGGAGCAAGAGGCAACTGGGGGCAAACTGAACTATGATATCTTCGATTTGTGATTTTTACAGAGGGAAATGTCAACCTTAAGTTATGTCCATGCACAACAACCTCCCTGAGTTGAAGTTTATAGGAAACATACCTTAGTTTAGTGCAAATTACGTCAGTTGTCTTGTCTCCTGAGGAAAAGTGCTCATACATGCAGTGCTGTTAGGTTGTTGGAAGGACTTACTATAGCCTCTGGTAAAGCTAATAACCTTTTAACAGCTGAATGATTTATTGAAGCAGGTTTTTTGTCTTCCTCCTTTTAGTGTAAGCTAGAACTTACGTTTACCTCCATGTTATACTTAATCTTTCAATCTAGTGTAAGACTGCTTCAGATTAGTTGTACTCCATTACATATTTAGCACAGTTTCAAACAGGCACAGCAGTAAAACTGGGGACAGAGTGTTTTTTTCAAATATTAGAGCCTTGTTTCACCTCGAGGATGATAGCTCAAGACTCTGCAGCTTCTTGGAGCCAGAAAAGGACAGGATCTCTCTGCACATAAATCTCAAGGCAGAGACAAGTTTACAAGGGGACTGTGATCCAGTCCCGTTTTCTTCACCCACCATTAGAAAGAAACTTTTCATTTAAAGTAAGCCTCCTGTAACTTATGAGAATATCAACTGAGTACAATGAACATTTGTTGAAAAAGAGAATAGAGTCTAAACTTATTTTAGCCTAAAATATTTTTTTTTCACGCAATTTCAAGGTATACCTTTCATAAACCAACCTCAGAAGAGTTACTGATATGATCTAACGCCCATCTGTCACTGCTTCACCACAGTATGTACTTGTGATTAATGGAGTGTCTTCACATCTATCATTTTTAAGAAGAAGGTGAGTTACAAGACTTAAAGATGTTTACCCGAAGCAACACGTTAGAGCTGAACCCTGGATACTCTATAATTTCGAACACTTTTCTTTAACTTTTATGACACAAAGAGTTATTACCATCTAATAATTGTATCCTGTCATAGTTTCTCTGGTTATTTTGTAGTTGCTACATATTTCAGCAAAAGAAAGATAAATTTGGAAGGCTGTTGTGAATTTGCTGCATGGTTAGATTTTTCTTGAAACCTTACCCTATTTTTGGTGCTTGAACAAGAAGCTTATTGTAGCCAGTATAATCTATGCACTATGGGGACAATAATTTAGCATAAAATGGGCCTCAGTGGAGGGTTCAAGGGAAACTGTGTCTTAAGGTTCTGATGTCTGTTAGGAACGACATTAGTTCATATGGGTTTTGTTAGGTGTGGGTAAGAGGTATGCATTCGTGCCTCAAAAATAACAAAATGTGGGACACAGGACACAACTACCCTTTCTTTTGCCAGCTTTATTTTTTAAATCTTCAGTATGAAAAAGACAGGCAACATGAGTTTTGAGTCTGCCATTATTGAAATCATGTGCATCTGTTTTCTCTATTCGTCCTGGTTGCATACCTTCCATCTGGATCTGTTTATAGTTATGATATAGTTTGTTCTATAATCCTTTGATAAATCTGTTTATCTCAAGAACATGAAATTCAATTAATTACACATTTTGTGCCACCAGCATTTAGGTGTTTTATTCCTTTGTTTATAGGACATTTGTATTTGGTGACAGACTTTGTTCTTTATTGATTTTATTATCTGTAGATGTAATCACTTGCCAAATATAATTAATTACCTTCACATGGCATTGTGGTGATATAGTTTCCTTGTTCTGCTATCAGCTTATTTAATGATTTATCCAGGGTGCAATAAATGAGCAAAGGCTAAAGGAAAGCATGAGTTCATTTAAAGCATTATTATTCTCAGCAACATTAGTTGTCGGAAACCTTTATTGTTCAAATTACACACATGCAGCTGACACCAGAGCTTACAACAGAGTCTCTAATAAGTGTGTTACTGATGTTATGTCTTTGTAGCTCAGTAAACCTAAGGAAGTTTTTTTTTTTTTTTTTTTTGGCTTTCCAGCAGCACCTGGTTCACACAGGTGAGAGAGAACTGTTAGGAGGTCATAAATATTGACCTTACTACAGACCCATAACTATTGGTTTTCACTTCTGACCTCTACCCTGTCCTAAAGCCATGAGCCGGTCTCCTAAGGGTTGAATTTCAAAGGCATACCAAACACGGAGATCTATCATTAGGTGACATCACCATGCATCATTTCTGACCATTATTTTTTCCATAATATATAATGTATAGAACACCATATAAAAGACAGCAATAAGCTATGTCTATAATTGTATCCATAGTTGCAATAATAACGTCTGGCGCAATGAACAGAAAAATAAACAAGCACAAAACCAGTCAGTGACATATAACTGGCTGGTCTTTAAATATTATGGTGTGTTTTGATGTGCACAGTAATTAAACTGAAGACCAGCAGTCTAGGAATATAAGAGGTCAGGCAAAGGGAAACTGGGGCAAAACAGTTCTATTAACTTTTTCTTTAATGGAGCAATATGAATATTATAATAGCTGCTAGTAGTGGTGTGGGATAGAGCTGTAGAGCAGTCTGTAAAATGAGCAGAGCTGCACATTCATTACAAGAACATGTCTGTCATCCCCTGACTTCTTCCATGTTTACTACCTTTTACCTTTAAATTAAGGAGAAATTAAAGTTCAATGAAAATGTAACTTGCTGAACTGAGGATCAGTGAGACCAATAAACAATTATGACTTTTATTTTTGCTTCTTATTTTTCTTCCACCTAGCGTGTGCATATCATTTGACAGTTGGCTGGCTTATCGTTCCTCATTAATCATTGTGTTTTGTTGCTCCCTGCTCATTTCTGCTCATGTGCAAAGAATGCTAACAGACTGTTTTAGGTTAAATTATATTTTAATGTGGCTTCTTTATATGTGGCAACTGTTGATGAAGAAAGAATAACACATATAAAGGTCACAGGATCTCTATAGTTTCTCTAACTTTTATTCTGTTCTGTGAGAATAATCATTATTCTTTCATGTTTGTGAAAAGAAACTACATTTTATGATGTTTCCCAAAGAGAAAAACAAAGAGAAAAACATTGCTCTGACCAAACCACATCTATATTTCTATAGATTTAAAGGAAATCACCCCTCCAAAAACTGATGAAGGGCACATATGTTGCTCATATGTGAACCAACATTAACAACAGACATGTATCACCAGCCTGTTTTAGTTGCAGACAATAGTAGAAACACATAAATTTACAACTTCCTTATGGAGCTTCATCTGCATAATAGTCAACAATATGTAGACATGCAATATACACTGTACTTGCAGTATACTCACTACAACTCTGATGTACTCATTTCTGTGCCTGACAACAACTACAAGAAAGGAGCAGAGTGATTTGAGAGTATGGTCCACATATGATACAATGAGATGCATAATAAACCATATACTGTGCATGTGCTAAAGCTACATAACGAAATGCAGAAAACATAAAGTATAAAGAGGTGGGTTAAAGTACTGCGTTGTGTATTTACTGTGAACAATTTCTCTTTCACTCTCTTTGTCCAGAATTGTGATGATATACAGAGTAGTAAACATAGTAATTAACAAAATAGTATGCATCAGAATTTTAAGGATAAGAGCTTAAATTCTTCATAAATCAATGCGCATTGTAAGTGACCAAAAACAAAATCGCTGGGTATGACACAGTTAAACACTATACAAAGGTGAGCTGAAGCCATAGTCTATTACCTCCACATGTGTGAAGAGCATGTCCGGTCTGGTCCCTGTGCTGTGGTATCTGTGCAGGATATATGCTGGGAATCTGTCAAACCAGTGATGAGACTGATGTTTATCACATGCTTTTCTTTAGGCTCACAGGGCTCACTATCTGGGCTCAAGCAGAAACTGGCAGCAGTCAGAATAATAAAACAGGGACATGAAAGAATGTGAAAAAGTGACTTCTTGGTTCATTATGCATTGACTTGCACTGCTGGCTTTTAATCCCTGCAGCTGTTTCTGTTTAATACCAAAATGCTTAAAATAGACAATTTAATGGTCATTAGTGGCACATTTATACCAAGCTGCAGGCCTAATCATTTCCATGCTTGGACAAAATGGTTAAATTATAAAGGTTATAAAAACTTTTGAACTTGAACCCACAGTAGCATAAACACTGTTCTGTGTTTTCTCCACTTCCATGTCTCATCAGTTCTTTCCTTTTTAGACAGGATCTGGCGCACTCTGCAGGTAGGTCCTCATCTATCAGCACTGTTTTACCATTTAACCATTATCTGTATTACATAAACCATGAAAGCCAATTCCAGTTAGAACTTCATGGAAAATTAAGTGGTCATGCTATCACACTTCTTGCATGTAATTATAGATTGCATGTCATGTTTGATTTAACAGTGATTAGGGACAAGTTTGTGGATTTCCCAACTAGTCTGTAGATTTCTCAACAATAGCAACATCACAAAATTATAAAGATTAATATGATAATGTTAGTAGACTGTGAGTCAAAGATTAGGCGTGTATGAACAAATCTAATACCTTGTTAAATTTTCCAGAAATATCAAGTTCAAAGTGTGAGCTTTTAGTGAACATGTGCAGTATGTGTCTATGTCCACTTTGCTATGTTTATGTCTGCTTTGGTTTTTCAAATTTGGGACAAATTGTCTCTTTTGTATCATTACTGGGATTTTTCATAAGTCTTAATTCCCATCACTTATTTTACTTGGCAGCATGTTCACATAGGCCACAGTGCATTGACATGCACAAGACATTTGAAAGAAACACACAAGTACTCGTGTCTTGTTTACCTCACTCTTGACCCTCTGGGAAATTTCTAATGAACTGTTCATGTGCCAACAACAGTTTAAACAGTGGAAATACAATCAAACAGCTGTGTTATGTTTACCAAATTTATTAGCAAAATTTCCCACTCGCAGACTAGTGTTTTTTCTGAGCTAATCTTATGATTCAGGGCCATGGTATGCAGATGTATCTGCTCCACCCCTGCTGTGGGTGGTCAATAAACATGGAAAGGTCACATGTGGCATTTAAGTGATCACCTCCTTAACAAATTAGTGTCAGGTTTTGCCCCAAGATATGTCATGTGGGAATACAACCTTCTCAGCAGCTGGATTGTCCATTGAGATGAAGCCAGTACAAATATAGCTTGATTTAGTACATTCAGCTTTTAACAACAGGGCACTTGAGTACCTCAAGGACCTTTTCCGTGCTATCTCTTGTGTGTACCCAGAGTTAAGACCAAACCATCCAAAGGTTAAAAATGGAATGTTTTTAGCCTAAGAATGTCATTTATAAAAGTTGCAGTTGTGCTTTCGTATCCATTATCATTGATAATTAGTATTTTTGTTGAATACATCAAGGACAATACTTGTGCCATCATTTGCGGGGTGGGGGTGGGGGGGCATGTTTTTAATGGTATTTATATATTTGCATATATGTATAATTAAGTAAGCTTTCATAAATGTGTTGACGCTAATTTTGATTAGTTTGGTATGTTGCAGTTCCTTTCTTTAGCCACTGGGAGGCAGTGACACAAACAGACAGCCAGAAGCATTCGTTTGTAGTTTTAACCTCTTGCACATCAGAGTTTCCCGATTTAAAAGCTGTTATTTAGCCATCAGTAAAACAAAAATGCAACTTAACATTATTCCCACCGAAAAATGTAGCGAAAAATACACAATATCATGTCTCATTCGTCTTACTTCACTTCCTCGTTCGGCCAGTGTATTTTGAAAGTGTACACAGGAAGTTGTGGTATGCTAGCAGTACTGCATTGACGCTAACTTGACTAATACTTAGTTGTTGTTCTGCTATGTGACCACTAGATGGCAGTAATGATGTGTTTCTAAACGTATCTGTATTTAAAAAAAACAGCCATGGATGAGAACACAGACCGTCTGTGACCTAGAATGACTGTTTATTGCCCCCCAGTGGCCAGAGTGGGGAAATGCAGCAAACCCAATTAATAAAGTTCCTGTCGATGCAACATGCGTAACATACTTGCACTTCCGTTTAATACTTTCAAATTAAAATTAAAATCTGACTGCTGTAGTGGAGACGTCCTTTTGTTGTGTTGAAGCATTGATACATCCGGTCACGGTACTTTTGCTTTCATAGGTCAATACTGTGACGACTGTATCATCTGCTATACATAGGGGAGTTGTCCACCAACAGTCCTCAAGTTTACTCGGGAAGACGGCTGGTGATTGACGTGAAGCAAGAACTATCAACATTTGACAAGATCTCGTAACGTTAGCTAAAAGTAAGCTAACTGGCTAATTAAGCTGTTCTGCAGAGTTTTTCGCTCACTCAGGTAAGCGTGGGTACCGTTAGCTAATCATGGAGCTAATGCTAACTAGCCAGAATCAATAATGTTATGTCAACAGAACCTCTCAGTGTTAACGTTATATTGTTGCATTGTTGGCACTTTGATATCCTGGCGTAAAAGACAACAGCTGAACTCGTGTCAGTAGAGACACTAGCTAGTTTGTGTTGGTAATGAACCTACTAGCGACCTTTTGACATTAAAATAAAAAACAAAAAAACAACGCACATAACTAATTTAGAGCCGGAAAGACTGGTCAGTTCAATTACCAATGTCAGTTTTTTTCTGAGTGAGACGACATAACTTTTGACTGTAGATAAAGTGAGTTCAGTGGTGGTTAAGTTAGCGTTAGAAAGTTTTAAGTGACATAAAGTGTTAGGTGTTTCATGTTGAAGCTAAGATGACAGTCTGCCCTATCATGCTGTGCATGTTTTGTCTACGTGTGGTGTGTTAAGGTCAGCCCATGTTTTGATGAATACAGCAGAATGTAAATGAAGCTAAATGTACGTTTTATTTCAGGGGGAATGGAGAAAGCTAAACAAGATGCATTCGACAATGCCAGACTTCAGGTGATCAAAGATGGCTATGAGAGAGCCTTTGAGTGCTTAAATAAAGGACTGACAGCAGACGAAGCTGGAGACAAGGCGCAGGCTCTGGAGCTCTATAAGCGTGGGCGACAGCACCTTCTCAGGGCCATCAGTGTGCCTTCACAGGGAGAAGAGTGTGTGGGCAGCTCCTGGGAATCAGCCAGACAGATGCAGCAGAAGATGCAGGAGACGCTGAACAACATCACCACTCGCCTGGCCATACTAGAGACCAGCTCTGACCTTGGATCTGCACCTACTCTGACCACTACCAGTGTGCCTGGACCTGGTGCTGAGGGCATGCCTGCCCAAAGTATCTACCCAAAACTCCCCACCAAAGAGAAGCCAGAGAGGCCAGCTCCACCAAACCTGCTCTCTGCTAATGGCTGTGCAGCAGGAGCTGTAGGAGGCATGCCTGTAGGCAGTAATGTGGGTCTCCCTCTCTCACCTACCAGACAGCCTGCGGTTCCGGCCGAACAGCCTCCAGCTTACTCTCCTCAAGCAGCTGATGGCCACCTATCTATTTCATATGGCACAGATTCAGGGGAGATGTCGTTGGTCGGGGATGAGTTCTACAGTCGCACATCTAACTCAACACCATCTCCCCAGAGTATGGGCGAAGAGGGTGAGGAGCTGCTGTACATCCCTCATGGTGTGCAGATATTCTTTGTCACACCTGAGGGTCAAGTGAGCGCTCCATCCTACCCCGGTTACCTGCGGCTGGTGAAGTTTACCAGTGATCGCTCTGACAGAATGCCCAACCGACCACCAGCATTTCTGCAAGTAAGTGGGGAAAAAAAATACCTCCGATGTTTCATCACACTAAATCACTTCACTTCAAAGCTGGAAAGGACTAGATAAGCTGCTAGTGCCAATCTGATGCAATGAGTGCAAGTAAAATGTCACCACTGCAGTGTCACCAGTTCTCTCTAGTCTGTCTTGTGCCCTTTCACCTGATTTTGTAAGATGTTTGCTCTGCTCATCAAGACCTCTTAGACTGTGAGTCATCAGCTGGCCAAGATAGGCCAGTTAATGATCCCTCACCTTGCGGACATGATCACGTGAGAGTTGTTGACTTAGTGCCCTAATCCCATTGAGTTTATGCACATGATGTCATCCTCTTGGGAAATCCCAGATCACTGTCATTATTGGCTCACAATGGGACAAAGATGGTACCTCAGTCACAATCTTACAAACATTCATTTATTTTTTTGACATGAAAATAAATATAAATATGATAAACATATACAATATCTTAAGCTGATTTATTGCAACTTAATTTTTCCCCTAAGCAGCAGTCAGTAAGGCATTCATTAAGACTGTTACATTTTATGTTCCTGTTTCCAGACATCTGCCATCACTGCTCACACCCACCGATGCATTTAGATGAAAGTTGTCACTTAACAGGGAAACGAGCTGATCTGTAACACTGATACTGTCTGTCACTGGCAACGTCTGTTCAATGTCTTTTCTGTCTTTTGTCAGAGCAGACCTTTTTACAGAATCTTGTCAGTTAAGTGAAGTCAGCACTGATCAAATAGAGCACCATCCTCCTGTGTTTTCACTGAGAGTCACCCTGGAGTGATCCTGCTATTGCAGTCAATGTTGCAATTGATTAAAGAGGTAGTTTTACTTCCTGTGTGATGAAGTTTTGGTAAAGATGGTAATTCAGCAAAGCTTCTGCTTTTAAATTCTCCAGGAAAAAGGAAAAGAAGGAAAAAGCCCTGAACATGGATGGAGTGTCACCAAAAAAAACATAACCTGTCTTTTACTTTTGCCTCAGAAATGTTTGCAGTGCTCAATCACAACAGTTACATGGATTAGTCTGAGAGTCTCACCAGACCTGATGTAACTTAGTCTATGAAAGGCATGGACACAAATCAGCCCACATTCAGCTACACTGTTACTTTGTCCCCAGTCAGTGTACAGCGATAAGATAAGAAATTACTCGAAGCTCTGTAAACGTGTCAGCTTAGGTTTTCGTTAAGATACTAAATCAATAGTTTATCTAAAAAATCCAACTCATCCTGTTCTGAGCATTTTTGGTTTTTTGGCAGTGCCTAGCCCTTCTGTCTATTAACAGTCAATGCACTGACACTAGTGGGTCATAAGACTGAAATTTGACTCTTCGTTGGGGAATTTCCCAGGTGCTATTGCTAGTGGGTGACATCAGTGATTCACATGAGTGCAAGTAATTATCTAAATCCTGCTTACACTGTTATGCCCTATAATCCTGTTAGACATGCAGCAGTCAGAGGGAGACAGTGTCCTCGGGTTTGTCTTCTGTCAGACGGTTCACTGTGTCGCACTAATCAGAATCTCCATTATGTCAAGCTCATCATTTCAGGGTTACATTTGAAAACAGCACAAATTAGCAAAAATGTCTTTGCAGACTTCTTTTCCCTTCTTACATTTGACTTCACTTATCATCATATTGGGGCAAAATACGACATTCTGGGCTGATATGCATCGTCATGACATCATAACATTTACCTGTTTCTTTTCAGATTTTCATGCATTTCTTATTTTTTAATACTCTCTCCTCCTCCCTGTCAGGTGTGCGACTGGCTGTACCCTCTCATGGCTATGGATTCACCAGTGCTGCTGTGTAACACTGGAGTGTTTATGTTTCCGGACATGATGGCGCCAGCTCCAGGCTATTATGTGGGGGTGGTGTTGTCCTCTGAGCTGCCTGCTGCTAACAGAGAACTGTTCCAGGACCTGCTGTCACAGATGACAGATCTCAGGGTTCAGGTCAGTGCTGCCATCATAACTGCGACAACACGTGTTTTGACATTCTTTGGGAAACAAATGCAAACAGGGTGTACGTATTTGAATATATATCAGTGCAGGTAATCTGCAGCATGATGACATGCATTTTGTGCTGCTATAAGTCTACTGTTCTCTGAAGTGTATTTCTTTTGTTTTCACATCAAAATATGTTTGAAGTCATGAAATAATTGTTGAGCAAATCCTCTTGTGCCAGTGGGGGGCACAGAGAGCTATTTTAGGCAAAGACTGTGAAATTGGAGTGCTCTGCAGCTATTGGTAGTTACAGGCATAAGATGGCAAATGCATTTTCATTTCACATGTTTTTTAACTGATGAGTTCCCACCTCATCAGTCTGATTGTTCTATGCAATAGTAGCTTGAGCCTGAGCTTCAGCTGCTAATGTTTATTTAACAAATGAATGTTTCCCTTGCAGAAGAATGGAGTGTCCAGTCCAACTAAATAGATTTGTCGTCACACATAAAGATATCTCGTGTTCTGTGTTGAAATGCAGTTTAAAGTGCAAAATGTTGCAGTTCTTAGCCTGTGATTTCACTTTTGTTTTGCCATCCCCAGCCACCCTCCACCTCTTTTTCCAAGTCAGTCATCATCACAAACAAATTCTGCAAGCATAGGAAACACTGCAAATATTAAATCTGTTCCTCTCATGAAAAAGACAGTAGCGGCTGCTTACGCAATCCTCTGAGGCTGCAGACTGAGAGGATTCCAAACTCTTTCATTGTTTTTGCCTGGCGTGGCACTCTCGCTCCCAGTTACTTCTGAAGCTGGCACACTTCCCCAAGTTACCCCTGCCTCAGCATAGTGGGGATTTTAGACAGGCAGGTGAGGCGAATTAATCAGTTATAATGCTCTTATCTGCAGTGGCTAGAACAGCCTCAGAGCTTCAGCCGAAAGACAAGTGCCAGTTCTGCCATGTCGGAGATAGAGATGCTGGCTCAGGTCGATGCTAAACAAGGTCATTTCTGATGTATGCAGCCAGGCTAGTTATCTTCTCCGATGGATGTGATTCCCTATCAGCAAGTAGGCACTTTTATGTTGTTTTCATTTTTTGGGTCAAGTAAGAGATTCAAGGTTTTCAGCACAAAGGGAGCCTGTTTTCTGACTGCAGGGAGACATTTTAAAATGGCAGTCTCTTTGTGGCAAACAAACAGTGCATTGTAACTAGAGGCGCAGAATAATGAGAGGAGCTATTATGTGAATTTGGCGGGTGGGGGTGTTACTTGGAGACGAGCATCCGAATGGAGAAGTGTACAGCTTGCACAAAGTAGCAGACATGTTGTCCAAAGATTTTGACTGAAAAGTAGTTCTTATTTTCAGCCCACATTGTCTGTCTTCATCTAACAGTAGCTAACCAATGTGTCTATTTGATCAGGCACCAGATGAAGCTGCAGACACCATTAATCTCAGTCAGAAAGTGTCCATCGCTACACCTGACGAGACCGCACCAGAGGAGACCGCACCAGAGGCAGCCGAGGAGGATAAATCTCTGCCCGAGTGGAGTGAAAAGGTGGCAAATGGGATCCTGACAGGTGAGGTCATTTTGTGTCTTCAAACTTGAATATCCTTATGCTATAGTTTGTTAGCAGTTACTTTAGAGAGACGTCGATGAATATGGATCAGCAGCCCAGCATCATTAACCCCATGAGATCCTGTTGTCCTTTCAGGTGCATCCTGGTTAAGCTGGGGTCTGGTGAAAGGAGCTGAGTTCACAGGCAAGGCTATTCACAAAGGGGCGTCCAAACTCAGAGAGCACATCACTCCAGAGGACAAACCCACCCACGTCAGCCCCACAGTCACCAAAGGCCTCCATGTTGCCAAGCAAGCTACGGGAGGAGCTGTCAAAGTCAGCCAGTTTTTAGGTGACTAACTCATCTTCGTTCAGCACATTCTACTGACCTTGTGTATTTGCAATTGTAATTGAGTAATGTTGTGTTGCTCTAGTGGACGGGGTGTGTACCGTCGCTAGCTGTGTGGGTCGGGAGTTGGCGCCACACGTGAAAAAACATGGAGGCAAGCTGATCCCAGAATCTATGAAGAAAGACAAGGATGGGCGTTCCAACATAGATGGTGCCATGGTGGTGGCTGCCAGTGGCGTGCAAGGTAGAGTTTACCTACACTTTAGAGGAAATTGTTTATAAGAAATGTGCTGAAAGGTGCTAATATCTTTTGTATTTTGTGTGTTTCTTCAGGGTTTGCAACCATGTGGACTGGTTTGGAAGTAGCAGCAAAGAACATCACTACTAGTGTAGCATCAGAGACAGTCACCACTGTAAAACATAAGTAAGTGTTTTCTTTTGTTTTAAGTTATTTGTTTTAGCATTTTTTCGCTCAACGCTACTTGCTAGACAGGTTATTGATGTGTATGTTGCAAATGACCTCTTGCATTATGCAAACAAAAACCAAATGTGCACTCACTTGTTTTCCTCTTCAATTTGCTTTGCAGATTTAGGGGTCTACAAAACATCTTTGACCCACCTAATGAGAATAAGTGTAATTTTTCATAATTATGCACAGCTATTTAACTCTGAACACCACTAATCACAAGCATGACATGAGCTTCTTCCTCTCTAGCTCACTCTCTCTTTCTTTTTTTTGGAATGATTTGGCCCCTGCACAAAGCACTCTAAAGTCACTTTTGCTGTACCAATTCATTGCCCTTCCCTTTGTGGCAATTCACATACCAGGGCTGCTTTCACTGATTTCTCCAAGTTTCTAATTTCTAATGGAAATATCACAATTAGCAATGTCTCTGCCACCCCTTGTTTTAAAATCTTCTACAGATTATTGATTTCAGTAGGGTTGGGCGATACCATGCATCATAAGAAAGTGTAAATTTTGCTTTTATAAGAAACTGTCAAGAGTTTTTGCTATACAATTTCCTTGATTTATCGGTTCTTTACTTCTAATTTATTGGATTAGCTATAAACAAACATTCCGATCTGGCTATTTGTTCTTTAAGTGTTCAGTTTCTATTTTAGTATATACTGATATTTAAAAAATATTTAAAAAATCAATTTATATATACAGTGAAGGATGATTATGTCTGTATTGCTTGCCCTTAGATATCTGAACTACAATGGGAACATAATTTAAAATTCAGATTCTGGTATTCAGACATTTCCTATTTTAAAATTGGCCCTTGCATGGGTAAAATTCACATACAGCATGGCATCTTTGCAATCCTTGCACTGCATAATGAATTCATATTAATCAATTCTCCCCAAATCTTCTTTCTCCCGCCTCTTGCTCTGAACTCTCATCTAATCTGACTTCTGATTAAGGTATGGAGCAGCAGCAGGACAAGCCACAGACCATGCCGTCAATTCTGCCATTAATGTCGGTATCACTGCCTTCAACATTGACAACCTGGGCGTCAAAGCTGTGGTGAAAAGGACTGGCAAGCAGACAGCGCAGGCCATTTTGGAAGACTACAAGCTTCAGGAAAAACCAGCGAACGGGAAGCAAGTGGAGAAATCGGACAAATAGCTGGTAGTGCCCTCCTTGATTCCCTCAGCAACGCCTTAAAGCATAATTTTTATTCTTATATCAAATTAATCTATATTTAATATAAATTATTTATAAAACACATTTCATACCTTCAAGATGAATACTGTTACATCCATATACCATAGTTTAATACAGCTTGTAAGCACTTTAATTTGTAGGTAGAATAAGATAGATGAATTTAAATGTGGAGAACCAGAAGATTATATAATCCAAATTAAATCATTAATCTATACAGTATATGGATACACAATATAACATTCAGGTATTATCACTTAACTTGAAAGATAACAGCTTAACTCTGCCGTTTGTACTAAGAAAGCAATGAATGGTTGCCGACTCGAATCTTTCCTAATCTGTGTGAAGCATCTCTGTGTGTGACTTTTTCCCTGGTAGGGTAAGTGCAATTTATATACTTTGAATGAATGATGAAAAAAAAATATTATTTGTATGGCACAATCTTCAGATATTACTGTTTGAGACAAAATATTATTTGCTATACTGTTCTTTTTCCCAGAGATGTTTGAAAGTTATCACTGCTGCTGACTGTGCCTGCACATATCAAATGATATGCAAAAATCTAATGTTTTGTAAAACTGAAGCTGTCCAACTTGTCCAAAGTCGATGATGTATTTTTGTTGTATGTAGCAAGAGAGCTTTTGCTGTCTAAAGCCGTAAAACTGATGTGTCCTGCTACTATCTGCAGTGCTGTCTGGTGCATTTCAGTTCACCTGTATCCACGTTTTCAAAATGTTAATGTTTATAGTACTGAGTAGAACTGAATTCCATTATTTTGATGTATGGACAAAACATTTTACTAAATATGTATTTTGAAGGGTGATGCTAACCTTGTTTCCAAACCAGCTAATTATTATTTTTTTGAGTGAAGTGATCTGGTTTGTCTTCAACTTTAAGCCCTTAGTATGTAATTGTTATTTTCAGACGGCTTTCAAGTACTCCACCAGTTGCGCATTGAGATTTCTTTAAATCCTGAAATAATGAAACTTTTCTGGAAAAATAAAATGTTTAAAGAGACAAGATTCAGTATTCAGTATTTGTATAGATTTTTTGATTTACAGTTATCTATTTTGTACTATTTGAAGTAAAATCACAATTGATTTGGGCAGGAAAACAATCCCAGTTGCATTTTTGTTCTGCTATACTGTTAAAATCCAGTTAACACAATGCAAATACTACCTAAAACTGCCACCTAGTGGCTGCATGTCATATGTCATTCAGCCAGTAATCATTGTAACAACTGTGGAAGCTCAGGAAATTAGGTTGGGGAAATATTTGAGAAAGAATGCAGAAATTCCAATAAATATATTTATAATTTTTTAATATATTTTTTTTAATGGGATAGATTTATTTTTTGGGCTGCTCCATTTTAAAAATGCAGAAACTAATTTGAGTAATTCAAATTTGTGGTTTATTGCACAATTGGTCAAAACTAATACACTGGCTGGGGCTCAGTTTTTGAGGTTCAGTCCCCTCATGTCAACTATCAGTGGGCAAGACACTGAACTTCAAATGGCTCCTGATAGGCCTTGCACTGCAGCTTTCTGCTGTTAGTATGAATGAGTGCTGCATAAATGCTGCTATTTACCATTCATAGATACTACCAATGGCATATCTGAGTTTATCATTCATCTCTAAATGACAGTAACATGCAAGATGTGCAACATTTTATTCAACTGCAAGACATAAGCAACAGTCTGTCAATTGTTCCCATTTATGCAACACAAATAATCCACTACATGGATTAGGCTAAAATTGTATGAAAAAAAAAAAAATTACTGATCTGTTTTCTTTACCACAAAAAATTAAAGAGATCAGCATGATATCTACAATGCCTGCTGAAAAACAAAAGATTAATACAGTATAGGGAATAACTGAACTTTTACTCAATCAGAAGAAAAAGATGAGAATGCTTTTATTCAGGTCTGCATGTCTGCATACTGTGCAGCACACAGACCTCAGTGGCACTGTCAGTGAGCTAAATTTAGGAGCCATAATGAAGAAGACCATGTCCTTCCATACTTAAGACTCTACCTACAGTAAATAGACATGTACTGCACATCAAGCTACTTATGTAGATCTCCTCAAAACAAATGACAACATCAATGTAGCACTAACCAAACAATGAAAGACTTTAAAAAAAGGAAGAAAAAAAAAACTTCCTGTATGTCTCTCACATATGCATTGTAGATATCATAAAATTTGGACAATCATGAAAAAAAGAAACACTAACCAATATCTTTCCATCTGTTTCTCTAATGTTTGGCCATTCAAAACAGCAAATATGCTTTATATATTAAGCAACATCTCCAACTATGTTGTTAGTTGGTTCCTGTGTAGGGTGAAAGAACAATGTTTACAAGATTAGCATCGGGAAAGCTCAAGTTACCATTGGTATCCAACAGCAAATCCAGCCAAAAGGGACTGACATCCTGTGAACTGTCTGTCAAAGGGCTACTACTATGAAGGTCACTCTCCTGCAGAACTCTGGATTCACACAGAGCATCTGGCACTGGCTGATTTCCACTTTCAGGTGTCAGGTCCTCAGAACTTGATGCTACACTTTGAAACAATGGGACAAGTGGTTGGTGTGTAAAATCTACTGCTGAAACACTGTCAGTTAGGCCAGCCAGAGGCGAATCAATTTGACTTTGATCTCCTGGGGATAAGACAAAATTTGTTTCTGTTTGTTCAGGTGGGATGTAGGCTGGGCCAAAATTCACTGATGCAAGAGCACCAACGTCCACCAGGCCAGGAGGGACATCCCACAGCATATGATTTAAAGGTGGGCCCAGTCCCATCTGTGGTAAAGGGCAACTGACCACTGCTGACGTGAAAGCAGTTGAAGTGGGGTTCATAAACACAGAGGTCAGGTTCATCCAGTTATTTTCCACAGACTGAAACGAGGCAGAAAGAAATTGATCCTGGCACACTGGCAGCATTTGTCCCCGGGGAACAGATGATTTGTCCAACAGTATTGGCGGGGCATGCACTGTGGCCAAGCCTTCAGCTGTGGGAAATATTTGATCCATTGTCAAAGGATTAGTTTCTGTGAGAGATGGCTGATTTTCTTGTTCACAGTTCTTCTGCTGAGTGCATCTTCTTGAGACATGATCTGAAATTAAATACAGCGTTAGCAAACTCACATTGCAGCAAAGATTCTCAAACAATGCACTTCATTTACTGGAGAATTGTTATCCCAGGATTGCAAGGCTTTGTCAGTACAACTGCAACAAGAGACACAATAACAAATCAAGTAAGCAAATAGTCATACCCTCTGTTGACTTCTTAATAGCAGGCTTTGCTCTGTGTGAGGTGTTCCTCTTGAGCCTGACTGCTCTTCTGCAGAAGAAAAAATGAATTTCATTAGCACTTTAAAAAGTTCCTAAGCATTAACTGATTAGCTTTAAAAAAAAATGCCAATGACTATGTCTAGGACAGTTTGTACCGTTTCTTCTGTGGTCTCTGTTTGTTTTTCCACAAACCGCTAACTTTCTCCTCAACTGCTTTATTAACCTGTGGAAAACAAGATATTAAATCATGAAAATGATCACAGCAAAACTTTGTCTTTCCATGCTGCTAAAAGGGTACAGTTGACCTACTTTAGACAGAGTGTCTGGAGGCAGAGTCTCCTTCAGGTAGCTCATGTACCTTGCAGTGAGTTCTAGTGTGGTGGCTGTGTCTAACTGACAATTGACAAAGGGAAGAAGGCCACACAAGCGTTGGCCACATGTTCTGATTTGAAGCCTGGGAGAGCATACAAAATGTTACATGACAATATGTGAAAATGTATAGTAAACATTAACCACAAGTTATTACTGATACAGTGTCACCTCGTGCCCACAAATGAATAAAAAACATACAAATTTTAGCTGCTCACCACTTTAAGTTGCTTTGATAACAGAATCTGGAATTGACTAAGCCCAACCTTCGTTTCTGTTCCTTGTGAGAATAAAGAGAAGGCTGGAGCTCAGAAGAAGTGCTACACTTCCCTCCAGTAGGTTCATCTTTGAGTTCATCCTTGAACCTGGAGAAAAACAGCCCTGAATGCTCACAACAAACAGTTAATTTAGATATTACAGTGAAACTGGTATTTATCTGTGCTCTTCTTGTACCTCTCTGATGCTGAAGTTTCATATGATTGGAATGATTCGCTCCCAGGTTTGTCTAAAAAGAAATGTACCCAAATGCCCAGGTTACACTTATACTTACAGTAGTAGCCTTTATATAGACTTATATTTATATAGACACAATAGATTAATATTATTACTACAGTCGATGATACATGTAAAAGTTGTGAAAGTAGGAAGAAGAGTAAGTCTTTTTCAAGAGGTCACAAGTTGGACAGTCTGATCAGCAAACTGTGCCTTCTTGTAAATAACCTTCCAAATTTTAAGGATAAGTCAATTATATGCTTAGCAGGCCAGCTGGATAAAAGCCCTATAATAAAGTAATTGTTTGCGTCAGGTTTAACACATTCAAACTGCTGATAGCCATAAAAGTTGGAATGTGTCCTAGACCTGCTCCCTGATCAAATGTCCATCGGTGTCAGCGTATCAAGCAGTGTGACAGTCCGCTGTGAAGATATACAAAAAGCACGTGCAATTTACCCATTAGGTGATCCTCTGGTCATTCTTAGGCCTAAGTGAATTTTAGGTAGTTCCCGTGCTGAATGCGTCCCTCAGCCGCTATTATCCATGGGGTGTGACCCCATCAATTACATCTATCACTTACACCTGTGTGAGTTAGTCTCAATACGGAACACATACGAACAGGCTTGTCAGATTTGCAGTGCATTATTGGCTGTTACCCCAGCTTGTAGCCTGCTCGGTCAGCAGGGAGTAGAAATAATTTTAATACCTATTTTTTCCCGGCAGTGATATTAAGAATACAACCCGGAAATAAACAAAAACCCGCCTGGTATGTTTGCCACAGATGTGTGTTTGGCTTAGCTACGAACTGAACACTGACTAGATCTGCATAATTGACAATGGTAGGTTAACGGAAACTGCCAGAAAGGCCTCTTAATGTTGGTATTAGATTCCAAGGCTCGGAATTAAGTAGTATTTTGTCGAAGTTTGTTTTTCCGTCGATATTTACTTCCCCTCACCTCAAACTGAACCGAACCCTAACCCCAACCATCTTATCATGCTTAACTTGACCTCAACCTTACCCCCTTACCCCAGTTTATCCTCCAGTTATCCCTGCCTACTCCCGAACTCTCTAAAGTCTGTCGTTTTGTTTTAAAATGTTTGTTTGTATTGGTTAAGTTTCGGTCAGTTTGCTTGCTAGCTTGTTAGCGTGATGCTAAAAGTTGCTATGGTGAAAGTGAACACCTGGAAATGGATGAAGTAGTCGTTTTAGGCTGATTAAACGCTTGTCTGTGGTTGTAAGATAACTGATAATTGGTGATTGTTGGCTTTTGTAAATTAATTCATAGATATCCCAAGTCAATTTCGACATGGACGCGCATAATACAAACACGCACCTAGGTTTCTACGAGTGCGCGCTCTGACAGCAACGTGCACGAGCAGTGCTGACACCCGAGCGGTCCGGTGTAAATCACTGCAATGGAAGATGAGTAGGGGAGGGTGGAGGACACCGGCTACAGCCCTGCCTCCTCTCTGCATGTGAGCACACAGCAGCGTAGACACACGGCAGGCAGGCAGGCAGACAACACCATCACAGGGGCAACAAAGGGACGCATGGTTCATCCGAGGCATCAGATGAATAAATGATTCACTGAGACAAGTTGCACTTGCAGACACACGTTTGATTGCATCTGTCCTCACCTCAAAGGTAAGAGAGATTGCACTTAAACAAGAAAATCCATATGCTCTACAGCGTTTTCCTTCTTCATTATATGTTTTTATTGTTTACCTATTACAATACGTTTTCAGCCAAGATCCCTAAACAGGTGTATACGGTTGATTTTGTATTATCCATTGCAAATGCATGAGAATTTCATTGCTATAAAGGTTGAATTGAGACACACCAGGGAGCATGAAATGGGTGTGACATGTTACTTCCCAACGTGTGTATTAGCAGCCGTAGCACCGTCAAAGCTTGTATCAGTAGTGTAAGTAACTAGACTGACTAGCCTAATTGCTTTAATGTATTATGTAGTTTCAAGTTACAGAACATATTCACATTGTAAGTGTTCTCATTGCTTTATTTAGGGTGTAATAGCACTGCACAGTCATGGAGCTGGAGCACTTTGATGAGCGGGACAAGGCTCAGAGATACACCCGAAGGGGCTCAAGAGGGAATGGGCTCCCCAGTCCCACTCATAGCGCTCACTGCAGCCTATATAGAACCAAGACACTC
The DNA here is from genome assembly GCF_001640805.2 of Lates calcarifer. Taxonomy (NCBI): domain Eukaryota; kingdom Metazoa; phylum Chordata; class Actinopteri; family Centropomidae; genus Lates; species Lates calcarifer. The sequence continues at coordinate 18,231,544 of NC_066853.1, read as the reverse complement.
CAAGCACTGAGCTCAGAAAAGAAGGCCAAGAAGATTCGTTTCTACCGCAATGGGGACCGCTACTTCAAAGGGATTGTTTATGCCATTTCTCAGGAGAGATTTAGATCTCTAGAAGCACTCCTGGCTGACCTCACAAGATCCCTGTCAGATAACGTCAACTTGCCTCAAGGTGTGCGGACCATATACACCATTGATGGGATGTCAAAGATCACCAGCATGGACCAGCTGGTGGAAGGTGAGCAGTGTTCCTGAATGTTTGTAAGTTTGCCCCATATTTAGTTTATATTGAGTAATGTGAGATTGGGATCAACAGCCGATGTAGGTCAAGACAAAATGCATGACTTCCTCAGCATTGTACAACAGAGGTAACAACTGTCCTATGATCTTGGCTTAAATCTTCCATGTATGTGTTTTGTTTGTGAGCAAAAAGAAAATCTATAAATATGTGTTGGTTTTTCAGGAGAGAGCTATGTTTGTGCATCCATAGAGCCCTACAAGAAGCTGGAATACACAAAGAATGTAAATCCCAATTGGTCAGTTGGTGCTAGGACTGCTGTCTCCATCCGTGACCCTTCTTCCCTTGGTAGTGCCAAGGCGGGATGCCCAGAAACTAAAGAGAGCAAGGACTTCATTAGGCCCAAACTGGTAACCATTGTCCGCAGTGGAGTAAAGCCTCGCAAGGCTGTACGGGTCTTGCTCAACAAGAAGACTGCACACTCCTTTGAGCAAGTCATGACTGACATCACAGATGCCATCAAGCTTGACTCTGGAGTCGTCAAAAGGCTGTTTACGGTTGATGGCAAAATGGTAAGTGAACCTCACATCTGTTAACTAATTTTTCAGATCTCTAATATTAACAAAAACATGATTCCAAGTGGGGTAGAAATTTGAAATCGTTCAAATAGCCAGTTGGTTTGGGAGTCTAAAGTGAAACCAAAAAGTTGCTAATATAAGAGGAATTATAAAATGTAAAGTTTTTTTCCCATACAATTTCAAAGTCCAAGACTTTTTTCCGTGGAAAACAGTTCTAGGAAAATAGAATAAGAAGTTTTGCGGATACAGCACAAGTTTATGCATGAGAATATAAGATACACTCTATACCAGTTAAGAAAATTACCTACTTAATTTTGTGAAGTCATGTTGACATCTGCCCATCCTGTCTGTGTATGGGTTTTAGTGCTCCCCTCACTCATAGAAGAAGCATGAAACATGCATCATACCAGTTGCATACTACACACAACTGTGCCACCCAGAGCACAGGTAGTGGAAAACAGTTGCTGCTTGAAGAATTTGTTGGCGTATATATGGTTAATATATGTTATATATCTGATGTAATGAGGCTGTTGTTTGTTTGCAGTTGATGAAGCTGGTTGCACTTTTTTAGCCAATACGTTTTGAAAAAGTATCCTAGTTGCTATAAATTTGATGAGACATTAAACCCACATCTTTAGCCCATACTCTGGTTTGTTTCCAGTATGCTAACTACTTTTAAACATACAACAAAGCAGCCAGGACAACCTTAAGTGCTGTACACCTGAAAGAGTGCCATTATCTTATGCTTTTTTCTCCACCACTAGTTTATTAATTGCTTTCAAGTGGGAAAAGGGAAGGATGACTCTGTTGGATAGAAGTCAAAGTAGTCTGGCATAACCTTTGTGCATTTGTTCATAGCATGGCTGTGTGCAGTACCTAGATACACATGGCTGTGGTGACAGGTATTCTGCTATTTTGGTTTTTAAAAAAAAATTCTCTCTGTTTTTTGTCTTTACATGTGTGGTACTGTCCCACATGGAAGTTTAGGTCAGCATGTTGTACATGAGGCGTACATACACATTTGTAGTCAAAGCAGGTTGAGTTTTCCTTGCACAATGAGAGAATTTTGAGAGTTAAAAAGAAATAGAACTTTGCCTCTGATATTAGAGGTGGTCTGTTCTGTTCTTCATTCATGTCTCTGCAAATTGCTTCCTTACCCAAAGAGAGAGACAGCCCAGTAGGCCCAAAGTCACCTGGGAGTATTTGCTAAATGTATTACGAGAAATAGGTTTCTAGGACTCTATCTCATATTCCTACCAACAGGGGCACACTATTAAATAGATATTCACTTAGTGAGTTGTATCAGACAAATATGCATTGAAATGAACTGTATGGACAGTACTTATTTACATAATTGTACTGTGGTGATATTAATATTTCTTTTGGCAAGTTGCTTATTTAAAACCACATTGTGCCCATACATTATATGAATTATGGATTATTAGGATAATGTTGCCAGTTGGGATATGTATCCTTTTCTCGATATGGATAGGTGGCAACTGTACATAGGCTTGACTGAGCAAATTAGTTACAAAACATCCCACAGAAATAATCAACTCTCTTCATCAACTCTATCACCTGCACTCTATATTCGTATCCTTATCAGAAATGAGTTTTTTTTTTTCCCTCTCATGGTTTCTATGGTGACATGGTTTCCTGAGCTGGTTGCTAAGGAACAGCCTCTGCGGCAGAGCGGTGCAGTAGTGATGTCAGGACTGTAGGTGTAGTGTGAGAGGGCTCATAGATGCAGTGCTTGGTCTGTCAGCCTTATTATACACATGGCAGCAAGATGGAGCACATGGCTGCGCTATAATCCCAGGATAGGACCCATTCTGTAATGGTGTAGAGGGAACAGTTGGGGATTTTTACACCAACAAACAAATCTGCCTTCACAAATCCTCTAAATTATTTTAGGAACATAGATTGTTTAGCAAAGCATAAATAGACACGATATTGCCATAGATCAAATGTAGATGCCCATCTGTATACTGTGTGACAGTGAAACATTTGCTCCATTCGATTGCTTCCTCAGTTTAGTGACTTCAATTTCATCTATGCCTCCTAATAAAGCTGTTGTATTATGTGTTTGGCACTTCAGCTCCATGCTCTAGTTTTTCTGCTTTTTGTACTTTTAGTCATATTGTGGCTCCAGATGGCCAAATAAGCACCCATTGGCATCAAAGGGCCAATTTTCATGGGTGTTTAACCTTTGGTAAATGACCTGCTTGTGCTTTTGGTCCTGAGACAGAGAGTTTGGCTGACCGCTGAAACAATTATTCCAGCAAGTTTGTTTTATGTACACACATACATGATCAGTTGGTAAAGTTTCCAAACACAACTAGCTTACTAGTTTATGTATTAAAATGTTATGGCTTGTTCCATATTTTTTGTATCAATGAATTTGCTGCAGTTTGAACATGAGGATATTAAGACTGATGAAATTCTCATCGACATCTAGATTCTCTGCAATGAGTGATGATTTTTGAGATTTCTTGTTTATTCACATGATCTTATGATTCATGATTTTATTTGCAGACCTGCCTGGTGGGTGGTACCGCTTGATGGCTGTGAACCTTTCATACTGCTGAGTCACTCTGTAATGGTGTACTGCCATGAGAATTAGGTTTAAGTTTTCCAAATGGACACAACCAAGTTAAAGTGGGCTGCACTTTATAAATCTCAGATGACCAATCATTAATAAAACATTATCCACTCTGAAAGTAGTGCAAGCACAAGGTAGAGAGAAAGCTATTGAGAAATAAGCACCCTGTAGACGAGGCCCTTTGAGGCAAGACTTGCCCCATGGCATTCCGATCCCCACTGTAATGGATATGGTTCTGCACTGTAATTGTATTATGCACACCACTAACTTCAGCAGAGGCAACACTTTTTGTTGAAATAGATGTCAACAGCCACCCGAGGACAGAGCCTGGCTTGACATCAATGCTCGAAAGTGAAGGCTTAATTCTCCATGGTGAAATTATGTATCAGTAGATGTGATAAAGAGCCCATTTGTGCTTTAGAAATTAGATGCAGAGTGGAAGTGGGTATGAGATTTATGGTGCTATGTGCCAGGGAGCAGAACCTAACATGTTTTCCAAGTCATTTCTTCATGTTGACCTTGACTCTGCTATTTCTTGGTTTGGCCTGGATATGCCTGCAATACAGATGTCATGTCTGCATGCTGCATAGCAGCTCATTGCCCTCTTAGAAAATTCATTCATTTCAAAGTAGGAATTTGTTTTTTGTGTCAGGATGCCTGACAGAGATGGTATTCAAAGATGATAGGCTGTCTTTTGATGCAGCTATAGCAGTGTAACAGTCATTCTTTATATATGCATTTATGAAAAAATATACTTTCAGTTATTGTTTTGTGTTGTGTGAATATCACTTGCAAACCCTGCCATTTCTAAACATCTCACTGTAACTAAATAGGAGAAAGAAGCATGAAGGAGATTGGGAGGCTGTCTGGCTTTCCTCTCACCTACTGCTGTGACTTGGCTGTTAAACACAGAGCAGTGACTTGCTTAGTGTCTCACTGCATTTGGTATAAAGAGGAAATTTTCTATGTTATCCTCTTTTTGTACTAAGGCTATTAATATTAATATTATTAATATTATTAATTAATATTAATTATGCTTGAGCTAAAGTTGGTGTTATAACAGTATTCTAAAATCTTACAGCATGATATGGTAATTGAATTTTGTTGTATCAGCAAGCAAGCCATTGCTTGTGGCTATGAAAGTCAGACATTGTTACAGCTTCTAAGGTCTAAATATAGTAACTCAAGACTGGGATATGATAATTAGGAGTGGTGGAGATGTGTGGGCTTGTGTAATGGCACATATGTGTTTGTGTGTGCTTGGGTTGTGGGTTTGTCTGTAAGGATGTCAGCATTATGTATGATGCTGACTTGCACTTATTAAGACAGCTATTCCTCATATTTGCCTTTGCAGCTGCAGTTATGTCACAGATCTCTGCACCAGACCTAATTTTAATCTCTGATCATGTATGTGTAAGTGTCTATAAATACACCATTTTCCTCTAGTTGCTAGCTGAACAGCCTTCTGATCCACATAGTATAGAAAACATGTACATTACATTGAACTTGGTTCCTGAAGACAAATTACTGCAATGTTTCCAAAAAAAGAAAAATGCTCTCAAACTGCACATGAGGACAACTTATGCAAAATGGAACTACAACCAGTTTAAAATTACATGTCAAGAGGAGTCATGTTTTTCTCTGGCATGTTGACTGACTGGCTGCTGTGTTCAGTCTTCCACTTCAAAGGTGAGATTCAGAACCCCGGAGAGCTCCACCTGCTCCACCTCAGTTTGTGTCTTTTGTGTAATCTGTGGTCTTTATCGTGGCTCAGATTGATTAGGATCTATAGCATGCATCCCTCCCATTGTGTTTTCATTTGAGTGAAATTCAGGAGCAATGCTTGTGCTTGCAGGAATCACAGATAAAACCCTGACGATCAATATTTGCACAGGATGCTCCAGGACCATAATGTGTGTGTGTGTTTTAGGGGGATGGTAGGCCTGATAGAGCTGCTGTGTCACTGAGCCAGCAGGCATTAGTAATCAATATAAAGCAACACATTCATGATTGCCCTAGTTACTGCAGCTCCATCATAAGCTTCCTGTTTCCTAGTATCCATGACAAATATTTTTAAAAAGTAAGGGAGTTGCTTAAATGAAATCAGTGTACCACATTTTGACATAAGATCTTACATGAAGCAATCCATATTCTCTTAAATTGGACACTGTTGTTAAGTGGATGTATACCATTGATGAGATCTGTTAACGGCTTTTACTGTTTAGTAGCTATTGTCTACCTTTTTTAATTTTCTTCCACAATCCTTTTGTGTATGTCACTTCTTTCATGTCAGGATTTAATTATTGCTTATTTCAACTTTTAAGTTCTGGTCATTCTTTGGTTAGACAGTTTTAATAGAGAGAGAGTGGGAGTCACAGGGGTGATATCCACAAAAGGTCGGAAGCCAGATTTGAACTCGGTGTCTTAGCGACAAGGTGCTCTATGTTATTCCAGCTTGCCTAGACTGATGATGACATTGTTCTGTTGTCTGCACTTTGTACTGTTCAGTGCTTCAGATAGGATCTGACAGTAGATCTTAAAGTAGCCATGTCCCTCTCATCGTCTCAAACTCAGCTGTGATTCTGTCTGGTTTCCTTGGCAACAGCTGTGCAGCTCTCCTCCCTTTGGGATTTCACACTCTTTTGGAGGAGGGGTTGGGGGCAGGGGCCATCAGAGTGGGGTGTCTGCAGAGAAAAGGGCTGTGTTATGCCCCCCTCTGTGCTCAGTGTTTATTTTAAAATTTAATGGCTGAATGACCTTTTGCTGTTTGGAGGTGCTTTTGCTGCTGGTTACTGATAAACCAATCCTTTTGTTTAGTGGATAATCAAGCATTTCAGTATTTTGGATAAAAAATACTGAAACTGCATATAATGTATTCTCTTAAGTACAGTGACAGACTTGACAGTTTTAAAGGATACATTTCTTCCAAAGTAACCTGAGATTTGTACAATAGAGACCAGAATATTGGCGCATCATAACTAAGGTAGATGATAACATGACATTTAATATATGGGTAGTGGGCAGCGTGGTTGATAGACTGTGTTGGCTCTCTTGTCTGGCCTCTGCTCTATATCTCAGCACTTAAGTTATCTTATTAAACTCCTGCTGAACACTGCATGGTTCTAAATGATGAGATAATTAATAATTTAGATGTTTGCTATTGGCTCTCTTTTTTTCAGATTTCAGTTTTCTAAATTATGTTGTCGTCAACTACATTGTAAAAACACGACTATGATGTGTTAGGTGACAATCATGAATTGTTTGTTTTACCCAATAGCTCTAATTTAAAGATTATATCTTATTTACAATCAGTCATATCCAGCTTAACAGCTAATTCAAGACAAAACAAATGTCCACATAATAACTGATATCGGTATGGGATCAAATTTTTGTGAACAAAGGTTTTGCTGAGTTCACGCCTCTGTACAGGAAATGAAAACAGAAGCTCTGCATTCCCTGGCACACTGCTGTAGTTAAGCACATCACTAAGCCTTTTGAGGAGAAGGTCAGGACTCGATAAGCATCTTCATTTATTTATGACACTGCATTCACTAAGATGGGCGTCCATCTTAATGAGAGCAGCAGATGCATCAACTGAGTCATTCAGTTTCTCTGTGTAGAAAAATTTAAATGATTATCATTTACATTTCTCTTATTATTGAGATAAAAGGATATGTGGTGACCATGTTATTTTAACAAAAGTTCTCGACCATTAAAGCTATCTACTGGCTTAAGGTAACATTTTAATTTCTCACCATGTAACAGTTTCAAATTTTAGGCTTATTTTGCGGATTCAATTTATAATGCCTTGATACTTTTAACACTTTGTGCCATCACGCATCAGCTTTGGGCTAAAAGATCTAGTAAACTGTGAAAAAGGATTTGAGGAGGAATTTGAGGAACAACATGCTTACTGTGTCTTGATGTGATTATCCCTCTTAAAATCATGCTTTAACATGATTTTATATTGAATTGTTCTGGACAATAGAAGACAATTAACTTTCTCTCCCACTAGGGATGGAAACACTTTAATGACCAGCAGACACCATTGTCACAGATTGTAATGAATAAAATCCAGGTTTAAAAGGAGTTTGTCTTTTCTTAGTTGTTACCCTAGAGACATTTTCATCTGCAGCCATGCTGATACACAAGTAGAAAGAAATGTTAATTCCATTATTCATATGCTGTACACACAGTAGCATTAATTTTCCCTTTGTACTTTGGCTGTTTTGAATATGCAATTTTAGTGTGTCTGCTTGACTGCAGCTGTGTATTTTTAATCTAGTGGTAGTTCTTTTATGGTTTTCTCTTGGTTTTCTCTTGTACACTGAGATGGCCTGAATGTTGATTTCATCAATAAAGTATTTATTTATTTATTTATCTTTGCACGTGTCAGGTATTGCAAGAAAACTGTACTCTTTGGAATTGATACTATATAGAGTATCACTGGGAAGAATACACATAGAAGTTGTTTTTGTACTATAACTGACAGAAACATGTCCACCTTTAGGTCTCATGTCTTCAGGACTTTTTTGGGGATGATGATATATTCTTTGCTTGTGGCCCTGAGAAGTTTCGTTATCAGGATGATTTCAACTTGGATGAAAGTGGTAAGTGTTCTTTCATTTATGCAAGGCTTGGATCATTCAGTAGGGTAGAGCATAATCGTACTATCAGTCTCAGTTTTTTTTCATGGTACTGTAAATAGGTTTTTATTAAATCATCTTACTTTGTGTCTCAAGTAAATAATGAATATGCCAAATGTGGATTATAAAAAAAAAGGAAAAAAAGAAAAGAAAAAATACATTTGTGCTACTTGCTAGTTACATAAAGTTACACTGAAACTAATACAGAACATCAAATTGTCACAGATTCAAAGCAACTGTTAAAGATAGAGTAAGGTAGTCTAGTATTATCTAGGAAAAACATTGCTGCAGTGTCTTTTCATTTTTTCTTTTTTTACAGAATGCAGGGTGGCAAAGTCTGCATCATATGGCAGGCTACCCTCCATACAGGGTCGCTCTTCTCCAAGAAGTGGCGGGATGTCCCGCAGGAGCAAGTCTCCCTCATCCACTGGTTCAGGTAAGTGTGTGTGTGTGTGTGTGTGTGTGTGTGTGTGTGTGTGTGTGTGTGTGTGTGTGTGTGTGTACTTTTTATAGCTATTTTTATGAAGCCCAGTTTAAATTTGATGGTTAGGACTTGGTTTTAGAATCAGGTTTAGGTTAGGGGTTGGGCATTTAGTTATGATAGTTGATGTTAGGGTAAGAGGCTAGAGAATGTATTATGTCAATGAGTGTCCTCACAAAGATAGTACAAATCTAGTGTGTGTGTGTGATGTGTCTTGACCCATTGAAACAAAGGCTAATGTATTGTTTTGTTCTAAGTTTCAGAATATTTTCTTAAAGGATTACATGCATACATATACACAGTGAAAGTACATTTAATTTATTATGCATCATTTCACCATGACACTGATTGTTTGTCTCCCTTTCTGCTTTACTGATAGCTAATGGCACTGCAGGCAGTCAGCTGTCTACACCTCGGTCTGGAAAGTCTCCAAGCCCCTCTCCAACCAGTCCAGCTAGCCTTCGAAGACGACAGGTAATGAAAATTAATTTTACTGTGAATAAATTAAAGTTCTAAAGATTTATTTTATATGATGTCATTTATCATACCATAGAGGCTTTGTTAGGGAGTTTAACAGTTCTTTCCATCAATTAATAATATTTAGAAATATTACAGAGACATGGAATTAAACACAAACGTTGCAGTTTATTGATGGGAATGAATTTAATAACATTTAGAATATTGCCCAGCAAATATGTGTGAGCCTCTTAGATATACATCATGGGCCTTACTGTTGGTTTTTGTTTAGCGGTAATGTAACTGGAAACATTGCCAGCAGTGTTTATATCTATATATATCACAGAGAGGTCTTAAAAAGATGCCATTGGTGAACACAGGTCTGTGCACACAGGTGCACAAATGTCAATATCAGCTTATATACAACATGTTTCTGAGTTTGGGGGGAAAAAAATCAGAACAAACATCAACACAAGCTGTGTTTGTACATGTACTATGAACTTTAGAGCCATCTTTAGAATTAAACATTGTCTGTACTGCTGCAGCACATTTTCGCTGTGATTATCATAGATCCAGGGAGGACAAGCAAGTTTTTGAGACTGCATAGCAGAGTCAACTATGGAGTGAAATCCAATTATCAGTGTCACCATCATTAATTAATCATTAGTCTGGCTGGGGTTTGTATTGTGGCTGTGGTGGAGGATATTATTTTCTTTCTGTCCCGTTTCAAACCAAATGCCAGTCTTTCTGCTGGTATAAAGGTTAGTATAATGTTTCACCGTGCTTGATTTATTTTTATCTAATCTCAAACTGCATACTCAAGGCTGGCAGAGTGGAACAAATAGGCTTTGTATAAGCTGGCTGTAATCACATTTTTACAAGCTTTGCCATCTCTGAAGTTTGTGTAATACAAGTACGTCAGTGTGTCTTTCACTCTCAATGGCCATCTCTCCTTCCAGGGATCTCAGCACAGTGGCTCTTCACTCTCTTTAGCTTCTACTAAGGTTTGCAGCTCGATGGATGAAGGAGATGGGCCTGGCAGTGAAGGTAAGATATAGCATAATATGTAAATATACTGGAAAAATACTTTTTGTTGATAATGTTACAATTACAAATTACATTATACTTTTACATTATATATCCTCTATTTGTTTTTCTTCAAAGCTGAGCCAATGGATGACTACCCCTCAGTCCCTGCCTCCATAGCAGAGAGGTACAAAGTAGGGAGAACTTTAGGGGATGGAAACTTTGCTGTGGTCCGGGAGTGTGTGGAGAGATCCACTGGAAGAGAGTACGCTCTGAAGATCATCAGTAAAGATAAATGCAGGGGGAAGGTGAATTCAGTTGTGACACAATTATCACACCACCAAATTTGTGCTTATTCACTGTTCTTTCAGTCAAGTTCTTTTCTCTATATAATATTGTTTGAGTTCTGTTTTGGATCCTCATTCAGTTTCTTAGTTTTCATTACTGGTCAGTAGATGGTGCTGTCTCCTCTGGGACTAAAATCTTGGGCCTTTGTGGAACTTCTGTCGTCTTCTGTTGACAAGATATCGCATTATTTTTAGTCATGATAAGAAGCATCAAATTTCAATTATCATTCAAAATTTCTTAAATGTTTCTGAAAATGGTTTGTCTTTCACATTTTCTCTGAAATGACTGAAAAGGAGGATAACCACTCTCCCATTCCACTGATGTGTATGTGTATAATTTCTTTTCACACATGCAGTGTTTATAGAATTCCTTTGATTAAATTTCCTTTATTATTCAGGAGCACATGATCCAGAGTGAAGTGTCAATCCTTCGGCGTGTGAAACATCCCAACATCGTACTTTTAATTGAAGAAATGGACACTCATAGTGATCTCTATCTTGTAATGGAGTTGGTCAAGGTACTACACATTGATTGATTCTTGAAAGTTGTATTTTAGTGCTTGTTGTGTTATGCTTTTGGTCAATAAGATTTGCTCTGACTATAAACTTGTTTTAATAGAGGTGTGTTTTTTTTTCTTGATCCCTGTTAATGGATAAAGAGTTGATGTCAAATCCCCTAAACCGTTCAGCTGCATCAGCTCTTTAAGATGGTTGAAAACTAACAACTGGTACTCTTTTCCAGGGGGGCGATCTCTTTGATGCAATCACTTCTTCTAACAAATACACAGAGCGAGACGCCAGCTGCATGCTGTTCAATCTGGCAAGTGCAATCAAGTACCTGCACAGTCTCAACATTGTCCACAGAGACATAAAACCTGAAAACCTGTTGGTAAGTATGACCCTACCAAAGATTCCTCACTGACAGTGAGTTTGGCTTCACTTCTCATAGATTCTTGTACTCTATTAATCCCCTTGCCCATTCCCCTTGTCACTTTTCTCCTAAGCTCATACGTATAAGCTTGCATCTACAACTAACAAAATTAAGGCATGCAACATACATAAGATTAATAAATACATTATGAAATGAAATTACTGTGCACAACTCCAGAAGCCATTTATTTTATCACTGTCAAACTGTGGTCATTTGACACTCACATTTCTAGCACATTCCACCCGTAAAGTCTGACCTAAATCTAAAATACTTGTGAACTATTAATTCTGAAATGTAGTTTTAGAAGCAGAACACTAAACATTTCAGTATTGAATAAATGCAGTACATGCATTCACACAAGCAAAAGAAGAAACTGAGATCCAAACAAGATGTCTACCTTAAAGTGAACTCAGCCACAACTGCAGTTTTTTGTTGCAGTGTTGCTATTTGTTATACAATATATTCATATGATGATTTAAGCTCAGTTTTATTCCATAGAGACCATCTGTGTTTGCAGTTGCTGTATTTTTCCTTTTTATCAAAGATACATTTGAAAACTGTTCTTTTTGCACTTTGTGTGTATTTTTTTTTTGGTGATCTTTTACAGACAGTCACTCGTTTTCTTTTACTGTGTGTATTACACAGGTCTATGAGCATCATGATGGCAGTAAATCTCTGAAACTAGGTGACTTTGGCTTGGCTACAGTCGTCAATGGGCCCCTCTATACTGTGTGTGGCACACCCACCTATGTAGCACCAGAAATTGTCGCTGAGACAGGGTGAGTGAGAGGAGTTGCATCACCTGAGACATGATAATTAGGGCATTTGTTATGAAAGACCAATGATCATACTTCCAATAAAAAAATGTTACAGTAATTCACGTGTTTATTATTTATTATTATTTATTATCTTCCCTTGCCATTACAGATATGGCCTCAAGGTTGACATTTGGGCAGCTGGTGTCATCACTTACATACTGCTGTGTGGCTTTCCTCCTTTCCGAGGGTATGTGCTCTTGTATGAGAAGGCTTACTTTGAGAATTATGATGTTTTAACCACATCAATCTTTTTCAATTTGTTTGAATTACATTAATCAAAATGCCATCACATTAAAGACTTAAGACTATTACGTGGAACTTACTGTTGAGCTTTATAAAATGCTTGTTGTTTTAATTTTCCACAGTAGTGGTGAAGATCAGGAGGCTCTTTTTGAACAGATTTTGAAGGGCCAACTTGATTTCCCTGCCCCATACTGGGACAATGTGTCTGACACTGCCAAGGTTTGTGTCTAGAAGTGCTCTCCTCATCTGCCGTCTCTATTGCTCAAAGTGAAACATCATAATGTGACAGTGATCTGTATTTTGTGGTGTAATAATACAGTATTATACTGGGTACTCATGACTCACTAACATGCCTTTCTGTAGGCTCTGATCACTGGGATGCTGCAGGTAGAGATCGAGCAGAGATACACAGCTGTACAGGTGCTCGATCACTCCTGGGTCAATGTAAGTTCAGAATTTTGAAGTCGGTCCTTTCACCAGAATCACCTCTGTACACTCAAGTACTGCTAAGAAGGAACATGCAGTGTGATACAGCAGTTGAAGTTGCTGAAGCTTTGTTCTTTGTATTTTCCAGGATGATGGCGTGTCAGAGAATGAGCACCAGCTGCCTGTAGCTGGAAAGATCAAGAAGCACTTCAACACCGGGCCCAAGCTCAGCAACACCACAGCAGGAGTGTCAGTCATTACAGTAAGCACTGATCCGCACCCCTCCACACACTTACACTGCTTGCAGTTCTGCATCAGTAGATTAAATTTTGGCTTAATGAATCTGCTTCAGCCATGATGCTTTAAATGCCATTCAAAATTGAAAAACCTGTAGTTTTGAAATTTTGAACCACAGTGTTCCCCATATGCACTTGCTTACCTCCTTAAGAGTGCCAAACCTTTCTCTCTTTATCCTTTGGATCTCATTAAAATTCATTCATTGGTTTTAAGTTGAAGCTAGCACTGTCTGCTTATGCAAAGCAGCAAATTAATCCATTACCCACCTTTTTTTTTCCTGCGTGTGTGATTTTATAAATTGGCAACTTATCTGCTTTATTCTGTGTGCACATTAGTTCATCCATCTGCTTCCTGCTGCCAGGTTTTCTTGTGTGTGCTCTGGCCCCTCATCCTCTTTTAATGGACTGTCAGCACTGCTGTTAGGAGATCTTGTAAATAATATAGTTGGTCTACAATGTCTAGGTTTCGGTAGATGTGATTTCTTGTTTCAAAGCTGAGCTGGATTTATACAGTTGGCAGAGAGATAAATAACTTATTCTGGAAGTAAGAAACTCGTTGATGGCTGGGGGGTGGGATTTACTTTGCAGGTAAGCAAGCACTCTGTTGTCAGTAGCCAAATTGAGATGTTTCTGACATTTCACAGGATGTCAGTCGACAGTGACATTATACTTTTCTTCCAGTTTTTTTTTCCTTCTGTTATAGCAGTTATAACAGAAGTGTAGAGTTGTGCGTCTTAATGCTAATCAGGTCAGTGATTCTTTGAGTTCAAGGTGATCCTCCTGAGTTGCACTCATCTCTCTCTGCTCAGCTGGACCAGGACTTAACCATCCAGAGGTCAGGGTCTTTGGACCACTACCAGCATCCAGGATTGTACTGGATAAGGTATGACACAGCATAGCGCTAATATGCAGTGCTTCCATGGCAAAGTGCTGGCAGTCTCCATTTCCCATCTCCCCAAAGGGTTTGATCCATTGTCCCTCAATGGAGCCCTTTTCATGCCTCGTCCTGACTTACGTCATCAGATCAATCACTTTATCACGTTACTTCATCTCACTAATGCTGTGGCTGTGTCCCCTCACCTGGTCGTGCAGTTCACCTTGCTATTTACTTAATCTGCATAGAAAAGTTATGCATCCTAATGCTGAATGCGTTTGAGGGCTCATGTAACGTACCGAGCAACTGGATTTTGTTTCACAAGCTGAGTGCATTTTTGTTTCTTTTTAAGAAATGCTGTCAAAGGCAAAGATGTCAGGCACCTGACGTTGGCAGACCTTATATTGCCTCTTGTTGCTTTTCCTAGTTTTGTTGAGCGCTGCACTTGTTTGCAGTGTCACAAGATGAAGTTGAACTCCCTGTCACAAGAAGTTAAACTTCTTAAGGAGAGGAGTTATGAGGCAAATGCAGTTTTTCAGATAGAACTGCATGGATAGAACTGCAACATTGGCTTATCTTAATTTCACCAAGTGCCTCTGGTGGTTGAGTGGATGCTACTCCTCATCTCTGTGGTCTTGTGGAGAACCTAACAGATACTGCTGTGTCACCCTCTCTCAGACCACGCCACTTGATAAAGAGAAGCAAGTTTTCCGACGAAGACGCCACCAGGATGTGAAATCAGCTCCTCATCTCCCACACAGTGTCGGTGCCAAGGCCTCTCACAATGCCAACCCTGGCCCCTCCCGCGCTGACTTCACACCTGAGTCTGAGGACTATTCCCCAAGTTCGACTGACACTGTCCGTTCACCCACCTCTCCGTTCTAACAGCCTTCCTGAGGCCACCCCATTGCTCACCCCTCCATGGAAAAGGGAGAGAGTGGAGTGCAAAACGGAAAAAAACCCAACACTGGGTTCAGTCTGGTGACTTGGACATTCACAGACTGCATAATTACCTGTACCTATTTTATTTATTCCTTGTCATAGTATTTTTATTTTAATTACAAAATACACTGATCAGATTAAGGGTCAGATAGTCTCTGGATAAAAGAATACACCTTAAGAGCATGCAACAATCTTGAGTATTTTCCCATTTCTTTTGAAAAAGCCACCAAATTGTTTAAGCCTTATTTCTTCACAGCAAGCACTGGTTCATTGCAGTACTCGAGAGCCCTCTACTGGTTTATATTGCATACTGCAGGAAAGACAGCTTGCTTCATGAGGCACTTAGCTTTTTGATGGAAGGTGTAAATGCAAAACATTGAAACCTTAGCCTCTAAATATTAAATTCCATGATTTTGTGATATGATATGTTTAGTGCATATCACTTGCCATACTGACTTGAACACAAATACTTGTTCAATGATGACACTCTCAATATAATCTGGGCACAGCAGTCACCTTTCTGCTGTACTGTATAACATCTAGATTACTTTGCTGTGGTACCTGAGGTTCTGGTGCATAAGACTTGCTGCTATATTATACCATAAGCATTATCTGTATTGAGCAGATTTTTGTGTAGGAGAAATATTATCCTGCCACCCAGTAGCTGGCCTCCTAGAGAATTGAGAGCACTAATGTTTGACTGTTGATGGTCCAGCTTATCTGTGTGCTTGAGGATGATTATTTAAGTAGTAGTTTTGTTATGTGTCTGTGAGAGTGTGGTTGTAATTCGGTGGTGGTGCAGATGACTCTCAGTGCTGTGTAATTGGTAGTAAGTGCATGTGTAAAACCTTGCCTTGGCACATGTGGATTCAAGTGCAATTAGGTGTATTGCCCGATGAGCACAGTATCAAATTTGTCCTTCGCAGTGCTGGAATAAGTGAGAATGCATCTGTTGCTGGTATTATTGGTATCCAACGGACACACTTCTCTGTCAGAGGGGGCAGTTATTTCTTGTGCAACATGGATTTTTTTTTTTCCCCACACACTGAAATAAGAAACAAGTTAAATGTTGGTAAACACAGCAGTGCTTCCAGTATAATCCATTATTTTAATATTTGTTTAGCCAGTCAGTACTTTTTTTTTTTTAATAATCAGATCAAACAACATGACTAAGAAGTCTGGCTCTGTATGTACTGTATGTCCTCTGACGACATCATTCATTGGATCACCTGAGACAAAATATCCATAGATGTGAATGTCCTCTTCCTTTCATCAGAGACTGTAACCTGCATGTCTGCTAATATGCATCTTAAATCAGTTGTTCTGGTCTTACTTACTCTTCAATATACGCCTGTCAGATATAAAACCATTTTTGTTGTCATTGTACATGCTGTCTTGGTGAATGCAGTTCAGTTAAGGAAGACTATAGTCATATCACAGCTGAGTTAAGTCTTGTATATACGTATTTTAACAGAAATGTAATATCGCACCACTGACTTTGTTGTTAAAGGGCTTTTTAAGTTTTTGACCTGACGGGGGTGAGGAAAAAAGCACAAGGAAAGCAAGTTGTGATGGTGACTTGTTGGAAATGTTTGTTTTTTAGACAGTATCTGTTTTTCATCATCTGAAAAACATGTAATGTTTATATACAGTTTGACAAAATGGCACTCAAAGACAACTGGGAATGTCAGTTTTAAGTGGAAGCAGATAGAGAATGTGAATGCTGTATTATATTCATCCATATTCCATTAATGTAAGGACGTTATAAAACCTGAATGAGAAAAAGCAGTAATACTTACTTTCAGTTCACAACAACTTAAAAAAAAAAAAAACTCCCAACAATGTACTCTGCAAAGAAACCAAACCTGGAAATAAAAAGGATTTAATTAATCTGAGTCAGCAGCTTATCTCCATGAGTCAGTGGGTAACTGTTTTTGACAACTTGCTGCAAGTTTACAGTAACAAATCCAAACAGCAGATGGCAGTATAACCAAACAATGAGCTCGCTTTCAAAGGTGTACCATCAGTTACTCATTTGTAGCATTAATTTACTGAGCTTTAGTTACATATATACATTGATACAAATCTTTTAGCAGCAGTTTACAAAATAACGTGAGTAAAATCTCATCAAGAACTACTCCTGGGACCGGTATATATATTCAGTTTTATTAAAAACACAAAAAAAATGATAGCAGTTGAATTTAGTTATTCATTTTGATATAATCACATAAGCTTCAAACATATCCTACCTTTTCCAAAACAATGCAAAAACAAGTTGTTTACAAATCATAACATATTTTAAAATGTTACATAAAATCAAAATGCACTGCTGAATGCCAACATATTAATAAAATTATTTTTTGTCAAACATGTAAATTCACAATAATGAAAATGATTTCACAGGAAAGCAAAGTAAACCCAATGCCTTCAGTAGCTCTTAGCATGCAAAGATTAAGCTTTGGACAGGGTGGTGTTTTGTAGCACCACTAGAAAATTGGAATGCAAACTCAAAACCATTTGCATATTTTTGTTCATTTTTAAATTGTCAACTCACAGCAACTGACTTCTCATTTCAGCAATTAAATTCAGACACAATTTCTTTCATATCACCAAAAACAGACCATAGTCACTTTTGGAGCACTTGCCTGTTAATCATTGGATCATTTATTGTGACACGGCTTAAACCCTTCCTCAGACCTTTTCAGCAAACAAGTTATAATATTGCTTACCAATGCATGGTGTTACAGCATGAACTTGTGTTCATGATTTCACAGATTTAAAATCGATGAGCAAACATTTTGTGCAAAAATAGGCAAACTGAAAAACTGTGAGATGCACTAGTAACAGCATTACTGTTGGCAGTGCCAACAATTGTAGAATGTCTTAAAAATGACACTTCCTTTTTTACAAAATTTCTTACAGCTTTACCACAAACACACTAACAGTCATGAGAGACTATCCAACAAATCTAGCATTTAATCCTCTAGATATGTTTTTGGAAGAAACTGAAACAACAAAACAAACAAAAGATTGATAACTGCTGTTACAAATGTCCCACTTGAATCATTTTAAGATCTTACAGTGTAAGAATTATATATTTTTTTCCATTAATAAAGAAAATAGTCCTCAGTTTAAATTAAGTACGGAAATATTTCAATTTATCCTTTCTGCCGACATAATCAAAAACAAATACTTCACAAAAGACTTAGCTCACACTGAATTAGACTTTTCTTCTATAGACATTCAAACACAACAAATTAACAATGAACATTTGTTTTCACATACACATACATTTGACCACTCTTAATAACAATGAGTAAACAATGGCCACATACATGTAATGCTAACTAATAGCTGAAGTGCAATGAAGACATTTTGAACATTTATACATGGTTCACATGATTGAAATGTTGATAACATGATGTCTAGTCTAATAGCATTTAGAACTTTTTTTTTTTTTTTTAAATCTCAGCCTTTACAGGGAAGAAACACTTTACATGGTCCATATATACAGGTTATCTTTTTTTCCTAGAAAAGTGTTCCAAGTGATATATGCATCGCCATACAAATGTTGTATAAATGTTCCTAACAGAGGATTCATTTAGTTTTGCATTTTCACAGTTTGCAACAAGAACTTATATTAAGTCTGTTTTAAACTTGACTTTATAATTGATTTAACTTAAGTTGATCTCAGTCTCTCCTTGTCCAGAATAACAGACCTGCTTGACTTGGTTTGAGAAATGCTTCAGCTGGTGCTCAGGTAAGACATGAAAACCAACAGAAAATGTGTTAAGATTGTTCAGCAACAGACAAATGGCAACAAGTTCACCCGAACAAGAGGCCTTGTGAACACATGTAAGCACACCTTGTTCTTTATTAGCTACACTATGCTGATGTTCTTCAGTCCACATGATCTTCTACAAGCTCTGTGGGTCTTCTGCAGCACAGTTGGGTCACTGGTCGATAGGTGTTCCTCTTAACCCTCTTCACTTGCCTTCTGCTTTGTGGATCTGTCTCTTCAGTACCTGTTTTGATGCTCATAGTGCCACCGATTGAAATCGATATTAAAAGCCACGATACTGCCAGAGGCCATGCCTGTGATCAAAGTCCTGAAGAGCAACAAAACCATGAAAAAGTAACATGAAATTCCAGTTTCAGCAAACATGAAAAAACTATAAAATAAAATGTAGAAAAAACTGAAAACCAAACAACCACAAACTAAAAATTTTGATCATTTCCATGCATATGATCGGTTTGGCGAATGAAATGAGCATAGTAAGGTCATGAGGGGCTGTGACAATAAATTACCAGGTTCCTTTGACAAGTATACCATTGAGTCCTAGTGTCTTTCTGTAACCCCTTAGCCCTTGTGTCCGTGGCTGGCTGGTATGTAGGAAAAGCAGCTGATTTCACAGGGTCGTCTTATACTGCTACACCCGAAGGGCTTAAATGCTCAAGCACAATGAACAGAGCTGTGGCAGAATGCTCCTCTGTAAATGGTGTTACAGAGCATGGCTCACCAAGTGTTGAGCAATGTCAAACTATTCAGGAGAGAGACTATAACTGAATCAAGGGGTTCTTAAAATATTTCATTAAAGTGATTTGTTAAGTGATGACAAAATGTTTAAGAAATAGCATGTAGTACTTAATTTCAGTATTTTTACTCCCTAATGTGATCATTATTGTGATGCTTAGTTTACACTCAACGTTAACATTTAGTGTAAATGTTAACAAATTTCATCCTCCATCTGAATATACTCTGCATACCTTAACAGGTTGCACAGTTAGTCATGGTTCAGAGTTTAGAGTAGTTTATTTGTTTAAGAAGTAGGCCTCTGTTTTGGGCCGCAGGGGGTTTGGCCCGTGGCTGTGAAGTGCAGCTTGAATGTTCAGACTTTCTAACCTCTGTTGACTGTCAGGGTCACATGATGACGTCAGTCTTATAGCCCCAGAGCGAACACTGTCGCCTTTGCGCCGCCATCCAGGCACCCATTATATGACTCCTGACAAATCTTTCAGAATGCAAACGCTGAGGAAAAACATGCTGCTGACCTGCCAATAGGCTTGGTGCAGGACACATCTATGCTCGCTGTTGTCTATTTATCCAAAAGTGCATTTGCCAAAGATACCCCTGTAATTTTTGTCTCTATGGCAACTGCAAGGGCTATTTAAAGGAAAAAGATGGTGGATATTCCACTAACTAAAATATATACTGACAACCATGAAACACAGGCAACACAAGGCTTTTTACCTCAACCTACACATACAGTACAGTACTGAAGACATGTGGGAACATTTAGATGCACATCACACAAACATACATGGATTCCCATATGAGCCCACGCATGCATGCACTTCAACACCACTATATAAACACACAAACCCACACAATGACTCTGTAAAGACAAGTAGAGCCGACTTCATGCACTGTCTCACTCTTGTCATAGACTAAAATGTGGAAACCCTCTGGGTGTGACTTGTGGTTAGTTTTTTTTTACATCAGATCTTTAAAAAAAAAATCTTTGTTTGCTTCTCTTTTTCTGTACCTCCTTATCCAATAAGGGACAATGTTTATTATCTGGATTCACCTTATCAAGGGATCTTATTAAAACAGTAAATGTAACTGTATATGATGAGTGGAGACAGTTTATTAAGATGGCTCTCTGTATAAACACACTCTCTCAGTGGCCTGCCATACCATTACTACTGTACAACTGCGTGCTCTGACCTTTGATCATGTGATAGATCCATGGCTCGGATGCCAGCATCACAGCCTGGGTAGATGTAGAGCTGTTTGAAGTCACAAGCCTGCCACACCTCCACCACGCCGTTGTCCCCGCCTGTCACCAGGTTGTGGCCATCACTGCTGAGGAGAATTGCCTACAGGAGGGACAGAGATTCAACATGTCACTTCCAACTGAACTCTTACCGTCAGTTCTAGGAGAGGTTTTCTTGCTGCATTATGGTAAAGATGTCATTGAATGAGAAATGGCAATGTTCACAAATTGATGACTGATTGTGATAGTGGAGGTGTAATATGGGAATGACATGTAGTGGTGAGGTGCAATTAAAGTTTTGTACAAATTTAAGATGCATTGTTGTATTATTAATGATATTTATACAAGCATGTATTTATATCTCAAAAACACTTTCTGTAAAGGATGTTTTGGACCCTACACCATGATCCAGGCCATGTTAAGTACTTGATATACAAACATACTGCGTCAGTCAAATGGCTAAGACATTGTTTCAATCTTCAAAGTACCTAAGACTGCAGATGAACAAAGATACATCCACATCTCTCACAGAGTATACTGGTTTTTGAAAAGTCAGCCTACCCTGGTGGAATCATTGAGCTCCATCTGTGCCAGCAGTTTTCCATTAATGCTGAAGTTGCAGAAGCGGCCCCTCTCGTAGTAGATGATGCAGTGGCCCTCACTGGACACGGAGATGAGCCGTGGGGACTGATAGTGTTCTGGCCCCTCCAGAGCCCGCAGCAGGTCTCCTGTGATGGTGTGGACTAGACATGGACCCTCTGCCAAACCCAAACAAACACATAAGTGTGAGCAAACTCTGCTTGTGAAAAAATAAATAAATAAAAAAATCTATCTATAGTGTAATTTCTACAGTACTACTGTGCATGCTCAGAGTGGTCCCACCATTTTCTCGGCATCTGCATGTTGTTTAGCTGGGCATACATGCAGGACTAAACTGTTTATTGAATGAATAGCTGTTTGTCTATGTGGGTAGGTAATAGCTTGTTAACCTACAGTACTGTGTGTATGCCAATATGTCAACTCAAACCACAAGTGTCCTAGGCTTCCTCATTTCTCTATGCCCTCCATGTCATACACTGACCTTTGGCTCCACTGATGACCAGGCCCAGCTCTGCACAAACTGACACACATACAACTTCTTGGTCGTGACCCGTCAGAACTGCTCGTGGGGCTGGGTAGTCGCCTAAAAGATGACAGATACAAATGACTTGGTTTAATTGATTAAATATATTGTCTGAGTGAAAACAACACCTAAACAATCTGAATACTTGAATACTTACTGACCGAATTTATCAGTCTGCATTTCTGAATGGGGACTTCTCTATAATCGTGTACATAACCACCAAACATTCATTAGGCGATAACATCATAGAAACACAAGCACAGTGATTGTGACACACATCTGCTAGCAGGGAGGTCCCTTTGAATTGTCATGTAAATGCAGGAAAGCCCAGCGATGGCAGCCGAGCCACTTGATTTCATCCTGTGTGTCACATGATTGATGATGGCCGGGGGAGAGGTTAGTGAGGGGAGTTTCACAACACCTGGAGCCGACCTCGGGTACTGCCAGAATGAAAGCAGTAGACTTTTCTGAAAGGCCCTGATCACCAGAAGTAAACCCTTATCCTTTTCCTAAATACTGCTGGGGGAGTTACTTCACTCTTCATCATTCAATCAATAATTTTGACAATGACATGCTACAGGGGCATAAAATGAGTTTTGTTAAATCAATTGTTAAATTAATGTAATTATTGGAAATTAGCTCTATTTTTCAACAACATAGGCACAAATAGGAATTCTGGGTCACTTGAAAAATAATGCTTTGGATTTTTAATTATCTTAAAATTATTGTAATTACTATTTTTAATATAAGTTTCACGTTTTTAAAAACAAAACAGTTCTACTGCTGACTGTGTGGGCTCCCAAGATGTGGGTTGTTAATATAATGATCACCTTTCAGCCTTCACAGTCAAACTGAATGAAAACTGAATGTAAATGATGTGGCTGTTGGTGTCCAAATGTGACTTAAAGTTCAGCCAATTCACTGAAAGTTTCCCTATCTACCCAGAAATGACTGTAACGTCGCGATAGATGACGTGGACATGTGTCAGACTTCTCTCCTCCTCTCTCATTCCCACTCCCCTCACCCCCATCATCTTCTCCTCCAGCTCGGCATATCGCCTCTGCAGCTGCAGCGGTCCAGTCAGTGAGCTGGACTGTGATCGATGCAGCGTGGTCCCTCAGAGACTAGGACCTGAGCAGTGCTGTCAGTCCCAGCACCCGCTGCTGAGGGGGGCTGAATGGGACAAGTGTCAGAAAACGCCTCCTGGGAGAAAAGGGGACCTAGTGCAACTCACCTACCCAACAAAAGATTCAATCACCCTGTACCACATACCCCTCACCCTCTCTGAGCCCTTGGGACGAGCCAGATTCAGCCACCACAATTACCCGGTGCAAATATCCCCTCACACCAGCGTGATGTGCCGAGTCTGAGAGGCAGAGCCATGATTGAGCTGGAAGTTATTTTAATTATTATACATTTAAGACACATGCAGCCTTTTGGGGCGCGGGTGAAATCAATTTCTTAGGCGCACCACCTCTGTGAGATGAGAGAGCAGTGATCCAGCAGGCTGCCGCTACATATTCACGCAACCTTCAACCAGCATTATAGAAAATATAATAGGCATGAAATCACCAGAATGAGACTCCTGGAAAAAGATTGTGCAATTAATAAGCCAGTAAGTAAGTGAATGAAGAGGACTTTGGTGCTCTGTGTGCTTTATGACATTAATTTTAGGGCTTCAAGTGCAAAGATATGAAAAGGTGGTAGTGGTTTATCCCTGAGGGGTCCTTGCAAATGCCTGCCATCTATATTTGAACATGACTGTCGGCTGGCTGCAGAGATTTGAATAAAGCTGTGTCAAGCATACAGTATGTTTTTAGCTGATTCTGAGTCATTTTCCACTGTACTGTCCTCCTTGCTCCTACACAAACAAACTCCCACATCTGTAGTGCTGTGCATTCTTTAACCAAATTTGAACTTCTTCTGCCAACGTGCTATATTGATGAGATATTGATGTGAGATCGGGTGAAAACACATCCTGTCTCTTATTTCTGGAGATGAGCTATATAACTTGCTTCCTTTTTGTCCACTGAAGATGTATTATAAGCCCTAGCAGAGTGAATATCAGGGGAATACTGTTTTCCTGCTGCAGTAACACAAGTGCTATTGCCCCTTGCTAATTGGAAGCAACCAAGCTGAAATTCTTAATTAACTGTCTGAGCCTCAGTGAAGTTAATTAGAGAACACTTGAAACTAATCTGGAGCTCCTAGAATCTGTGACAATTGGAAACACAAGATCTTCTAGCAGACACTCACATCATATTGTCATACAGAAATAAGATAAAAACACACACTCTCTTCCTCATTCTCATTTTTTCTGTTTCCCACCATGCATGGCACTCCTCGCTTGTACAGTACGACCGCTTCCCCTACCCTGATGGATCGTTTTGAACATGGACAATCAGTGAGAATGAGCAACTTAATGAACTGAGCAGCAGAAATCACACACTGGGGTTTACATTTTGACTGCCAAGACATCCAGAGTCCTCTACTTGAATGCAGCACGGCTCAATGCAATGAATTACACATGATAATATATCACAGCTATAATGTAGATAAATTGTCCTCTTCCCATCCCTCCCCATATTTGATTTCCCCAGTGTTCAACAAAGACCCCTGCTTCCTATACAACTTTTAAAAGACGCTAACAATAGACTAATGCACTTTTTTTAGGCTTTTACTTTATATTTGATAAGTGTGTGTGTGTGTGTGTGTGCGCGCGCATGCATGTGTGCATGGCTCATGCATACGCTTACTCACTGTTATTGGGGTTGTCGCCAATTATGTGGTGCCGGCCACTCCAGTACCACAGCAGCAGGGTCGCATCCCTGGAGCCAGAGACGATGTAGCAGTCTCCCCCAATGTAAGACTCTGACCTGGCCAAACATGTCACCACATCCCAGTGGCCAAAAACTATCTGGGTCAGCTTGCCTAGAGAAGATATAGGTACATACATGATTCCAGTGTGGTCAAAAATTGCTGATGGGAAACCTGGAGTGTCACTGCAGGTAGTGTTGTCACTAGTAACTAGTAACCTTAGTGAAGGGAGTATTATATCAATTAGTGAATACATATTTTCAAGTTAAACCAGTGGTTCCCAGCCTTTTTGTTTTGTGACCTCTTAAAATGAAACAATGCCTACTTCATCAGAGATTATGGTCTTAGTGTGATGTGAGCACCCAGTTCAACCACAATTTATTTTTTCTCTCTCAATTTGTTTCATATGAATGATAATAAAACCTGAACATGTTTTTCTTTTCCTTTCAGTCTATTGCAACCCTCAGATTCATCCTGGACCCTTGGCAGTCCTGAACCAGTACGAGTTAAATAGTGCTAGTAAAGCTGCAGTGATAATCATTTATATATTTAAACAAATCAGGTCACGCTGACTCATGATCAACGGCAGGCAAAAATGTTTTTTGCTTATCAGTAAGTTTCACTGTATCATAGTATAGTCATCCTTTTTTCAACAAGGCTTGTCAGGAGAGAGCAGCGACAATACTGTATTATTCCCATCATAGCGCTCAGCCCTCCACACATCAGTGCACACCTCTATAGGAAATAGAGTTTACACTGTAACCTACCTGTCTCAGAGGAGTACACACGAAAGCTCTTGTCCCAGAAGCCACACACCAGGATGTAGCGGTTGTCAGCTGTCACCACAAAACAGTGTGTGGTGATTTGGATGCTCTGGTCCACTAAGTCTGTGATCTGACGCTTGTTGTTTCCAGTATTGTTGGCTGTGAAAAAAAAGGGGGAAAGACAGAGCATGTGTCAATACCTGAGCAATTTTTAAGTTATCAATTAAAACCCTTCCAGCTAAAACAGATATAAAAGTCAGTATTTATTTATTTTTTAATTGCTGGATTTTCCATTCAATACAATGAAGCTTACTCACCAACCAGAGAATCCATCTCTATGGGCAAGTGATGGGCCTGCTCCAGAGAGTAGCCTGGTGCTCCTCGGAGACCTGCATTCAGACAGAGATACATAAGGAAATGAATCAGTGAGGCTATTTCTAACCAACATGTGCATTTTACACACACACCACATGCACACACACACACACACAAACAAACACACACACACACACACACACACAAACAAACACACACACACACACACACACACACACACCTGTTCCCTTTTCAGAGCCAAGTTAATTCATAATCTCTTCCAGGAGATGGAAGTCTTGGAGGTCCATCAGAAAGATTTCCATCTGTCTTACTGGGCTTTTTTTTTTCCAGTGTGTCAAACTGAATGGAGACATTTTATTCATGCGAGAGAGTATCTGGAGCCAGTTTTGAAACAGCAACATGCCTGAAAATATGGAGGCCTTATTATCTTCATTATTCTGAAAAGCCAAACCACATTTCCCTCCTCTCCGACAGGATGGCAAGGGTGCTACAGCTGTGTTCATTAGTGTGGGAGCAGCCAGAGCAGCCACACAGTGCAGACTCTTTGGTCCTGAGCTCAGTGTGTTTCTACAGTGACAGATGGGGACGTGTGAGGAGAATGTGCTGCAGTTGTGGCCTAATTTCCTAGTAACCATTGCTTTGGCCCTCTGACCCTGAGGTGAGGCTGATTCTCAGGGAGGGGCTCTGTGGGTAATGTTGTTCACACATGTCTGAAAAGGAACATGTGGAAACACTCATGGTCAGCTTACCTGGGAGGTGCTACCCTCTCACGTAGCTGGCTGGCTACAGCTCTATTAAGAGCAGTGAGCAGGTTTGTGTGTGATGGTGATGAAGTGATTTTACAGGGCCACTGCTGTGGTAGGTATCACATGTGGCATGGCACTTTTTTTTTTCTTTTTCTTTTTTTTTTACAAGGGCATATGTAGTAGGTTTGAACATATCACCTGCCATGTAAGATGAGTTCCACTCACCAACAGTGTTGTGCCATCGGTTGACAGCAAATAGGCGGCTGCAGGTGACCGTGACCACAGCAGGTATGGTAAGATGGGGTAGGGTGTTGGCAGCCACATGGGTTACTGGCGAATTAGATGGAAACTTCAACACCATGATGACATCCTGCTGCATCTGGTCCTTGAACATGAGAGGACTCTGTGGAAGGAAACACTATTGAGTAGAAGAGAGAAAAGACGGAGTGTGGAGAAGGACGGTGGGGATGTAATGGTGGGAGAGGAGCAGGAATACAAGGAAAGAGGAACGGGAAGAGGAAGGGGAAGGAGCGGGAAGGCAGGGGATGGAGAAGATGAAAAGAACAGGTATGAAAAGATGGGAGAAAAAGAATGGAAAGAGGCAATTAGTGTGGAGGTTGGAGGAAAAACTAGGTTCAGACACAGAGGAGAGCTTCATGCATTGTACCCTCCAGACAGCACAGTCAGACAAGGGACTGGTCAAACAGGGGTAAGACATGGAAAACTGGAATGGAGTAGGCTGTACGTATGAGATGGTGCATACATGGTACACATGTATCAGAAAAAACTCAGTTTGGTCCACAAAGATTGCACAAGTTTTTGCTTCCTCACTGTAAATTTCCACTCAACCCTTACAAATCTGATTGAAACTACATGTGTAGCAGGAATAAAAGCAATGAAGGAGATCGTAATACTGACAATACTCAAGGTCCTGATACTAGTTTCATCTCTCATCTCATCTTTAATACTAGAAGCCCTTGACAGAAGTGGACAGAAGTGGATGAAAACATTCATTCTGTTGCAAAAGTAGAAAATTGAACTAAAAGGTCTCAGAGGGATCTGCCTAACAAAGTTTCTTGTAGCAAGAGAGAAACAGAGAGAGCTATGTGGGGATAATGAGGGCTAGGCTGGCTATTACATGGATTAGACAGGGAAGAGCAGCTTACAGCAGAACAGGGAGCTGGTGGGCCAGTAGGGAGCACTCTTCCCTTTACACCACACTGCTAGTAGGCAGTAGCAGCTATAAAACAGTGCAGACAACTGGCTCTGAAAATTTGTTGTTATATTGCGGGTCTGACCTACATGAGATAAGACTTCTGAAATATTTATCTTTGTTATAAAACAGTGGATTGAAGAAGAAAAAAGTGAGTCCTATCTTGTGCCTACCTACAAACACAGACACACTACCACACACCATCCAGGCTTACACAGGTCCACACATCCTGCTCCACACACACCACAACCAGAGGTGCAGGGAATTTTCCCAGTATGCTCATTGCTCTCACCAGGTGCATGGCGGAGCTGCGTGGAGGATGTGGCTCAATAAGCAACTGAGATGGCGTCTGTCCAAAGCTCTGGATCTGCGCCTCTGTGGCCTGCGGGAGAGGGAGAAGGGAGAAGGAGAGAGAGAGAGAGCGGCTGTCACAATCAATATGCATCAAAGTGATGGGTCAATGCGTTACTTGACAATGCAAGCAAATCCTAACTCAGCCGTGCCTCTGAGGAAGGGGGGAGGTAAAGGGAAAGGGGTGCACTCCCAATCTGCCTGGGTGCTCCCCCTTCCCCCCTCAGCCTGCAGAGTCATCCAAGTGTTAGTATGGAAGAGACAAGCCTTTTCCTATTAACATGCTTCAGTTAACCATTCCCATTTCCAGGCGCAGGGGCCCCCACTGCACAAACGTTAACCTGGAGTGACATCCAGCTAGGACTGCAGCAGGCCGGCTCGCTTTTAGATGTTATTGTGCTTGAAACAAAGGCAAAAAGCACGTGTATGCACACACACACACACATGTATGAAACAGAGGCATAAAATCACACAAGCAGACCATGGTGATTTGGGTAAGGGTACCCTGATGAAAGGTGATTTATGGGGTATAAACTATGAGCGAGGCTGCTCGTGACTGACTGAGAAGGAAAAAACCTAAAAACAGCACAAATCACACCCTGAGTGGAGGGGAGAAAACAACACAACGCTAGAGGAATCAAGCATTTACTATTATTAGAAAATAGCTTCCATTTAAACAGACAAAAGATCTCCTTTGCTTCCAGTGAGAAAAAAAAAAAAAAAAACAAGCAGTAAGAGCTGCTGAGCTTGACTGAAAGTGGGGCACTCCACGGTGGGAGTGATTGATGTGACTGGAGCCACTTCCACCATCAGAGGGGAGCTTGTAGACGTCCGTCAATGCCACTGTGCACAATGGAACATACATCGCTCAGCCTTTCACCCGCCCTTCTGACTGCCTTGGTGACTAGCCCTCATTTTCCTCCGCCTGTACACACCACTCACTATCAAAAGGACCCATTGGGTAGCACATGCCACAGTGGGAGATGTGGCAAGGGAAGTTTGGAGGTGATACTGAATTAGGACAGGCCACCTGCAAGCCAAACAGTCGCCCCCAATACCCCCTGGTCACTTCCTATCTTTCACAGCACCAAAAAAGGCGCTGTCCACACGGTTGAGCGCTGTCGCACAGCAGTGAAAGTTTCATGTGAGTTGCTGAGCACATTTGGCAACCATTAAGTGTTAGTCAGTGTTTCTTTACAACACAGTCCGTCAAGTAATAAGCAACTGACATTATGGCTATTTAAGGTTAGGTTTGGGGTGAGGGTCACAATGTCTGTTCAAATAAAGAAATTTGATACAAAGATCAGAAAGGCTGCGAGGGCCATGTGGAAAACATCACCATATTTCTTGTGATGATTCTATTACCAGGGAAACTGTGCTGCTGCATGTCCCGTTTTGGTAGTCTTAGACAACCTTAACGCCTAACAATTATTCCCAGAGTTTAAGGGGGGAGGATTTGTCTGTATGTGTTTGTGTTTTTGTGTGTGTGAGTGTGTGTGTGTTGGGGAGGAAGGTGGTCTGACTTGTTGAAGGTTAACTCAAGAACATGTTCTTCTACTAGATGATCAAAACATGTCAATATCTCTCAGGTGCGTCAACACTAATCCTGTCTGAGGTATGTCAGAAACTTATCTCTATCTCAGTCTGAGATGGAGAGCACTTAACAGGCAGTTCATTAGTTTAAGTCACTTCAGGCCCTGCTTTTTGGCTGATAAGTGACACTTATTGCCAAAGCCATCTGGATGATCTCCCCTCCCAGCAACAACCGCCTTGCCTGGGTGAGCACCAAACATCCATCATAACGCACTGTGTCGGCCTGTCTGTCTGTCTGTCTGACTTTGTTCGCATCTGATTTTGGCATGAGCAAAAAGCTTCAGAGGTGAGTGGCTGCAGCTCTCTCTCTATCTGCTGCCTGGTTCCCAAACTGGTGACAGAGACTCCGTGGAGGATGGTCCCCCAGCAGCATCCTCCAGTGCACTCATGCAATGCAGCGACAAAACAGCTCTGTCAGACAGAATGCAGACACGGCCTTGTGTTGACCCACTAAGCAGCGTGGGATCACGCTGAGTCACGACACCTGAGATCAGTGGTGGCAACTACAAATATGAAGCTGCTCCACCTTTCACCTTTTGACAGATGCCATGGATTACAGACAGCAAATTGCTTTCATTAAGTACTTCTGGCTTTTAAGTCATGTAAACAGATTATAAAAACAGATCAAAACAGCACAGAAACCACAAAGGCATATTCAAATACATATTAAAAAAAACCCTTTTATGTAATTGTGTAGTTGGTTATTTTATCATGTGACGAGACTGCCCATTCTTTACATGCCAGTGGAAATTTGTTTAAGATAAGCTTATCTGGATTTA
Source organism: Lates calcarifer (assembly GCF_001640805.2). NCBI lineage: Eukaryota > Metazoa > Chordata > Actinopteri > Centropomidae > Lates > Lates calcarifer. The sequence goes on along the minus strand of NC_066853.1, from coordinate 18,201,144 downwards.
TTTTAATCCTTAAGTACAAACAAAGAATTGCCCTGAGGGTGTTCCTTGACTGACAGCTCAGGAATTGACATGTGCACTTCTGTATGTAGGAGCAGAAATGTCTCAAACAATGTGTCCACCAGAAAGTGATTGTCTCTAATGCAGTTATCATCACAAAGCCCACTGAATACTATCTGCTATGTGATTCATATGAGGGGAGTTACTTATCATTAAGGTCAAGCATTTAAACACTTGTGTCCCATCACCATGAGAATATCAAGGTGAAATGAATTTAAAGTGTGTCAGCTGCTGCTGCTTCAAAGCTCTCCATTGGCCAGCCACAGCACACTTTGTTGTCTTTGTTCATTCAGAGGGGGTGGGAGGGGCAGTGGCAGCTGAGGAGGAATAGAGTCCCACTGATTAATAATTTGTCTGTTTACTTCTGAGTGACACAGCAGGGTCTGAATCAAGGGGTTGCTGTCATGTTTTTCCATAAGAGAAGGCTGTCAGGAGAAACATCACGGAGAAGGACTGCTGTTCCGGCAGTGTGCCCAGTAGAGCTGTCACCGTGCCCTAAACCAGAGGCCCAGCGGCATGTCAGAGGGTGTCATCATTTCCATCTGACACATGGACGGAAATTATCTCTCATGACCTCTAATTTCTTGACATTTCAAATGCCTTAATTGTTGTGACTAATGCCAGATCGGCAGTTTCACCTGTCAGGCCCAGAATGAATCAATACCCTGGAGTCAATTGTCATGTTTAAGCAGGTCTTAGCAGACATTCATTGGGCGCTTTTCCATGCTCCACCTTACTGACTCAGCCAGGCAGCTCACAGGTTGACCTATGTGGGATCACAGTAGTGGCAAATTGTAATGGAAATAATGGTACCACAGATCATGCAGGAAATCAACTACCAAATGATCATAATATTATCATAGACTGTGCAGGAAATTGCTCAGCTTAAATTAATTCAGAGCAGAACACCAAATATAGTAGGACTGTTGTAATCAAATCAACCTGGAAAAATACTGTACTTGGGAAATTATGATAATAGACATCTTTTTTTTTGTTATATATGCTCTATATGCTCACTCTATGTGTATCAGCTTTATTGTTGAAAAATTAAAATTTTTTTCTTTTGGAATTGCCGATGAATTTTCTTTGCAACTTGCAAGAAAGACAATAACTACATTTTAATAGAATTGTTCCTAATGCATTTTCAGGATACTACTAGGTTTTAGTATAAAGGGTTTAAAGAAACAAGGTTGTACTTTACATTACAGGGAGAAAAAGGATCCATCTGGAGGCAGAAACATGACTGAAGGTATGAAGGCTCGTCTTAATTAGTGCTCATCATATCAACATTACATCAGTTGCAATTAGCTGAGCCAATTTCTGTCTCCTGCACAAATACATTCTCATGTCACAACAGTGACTGCATCAACTGGGCACAATTAGGGAATCTGAGTAGCAGGCTTCCTAATGTGCAACTAACTAACAATACTGTCATCTCTCAGGGTAACAGTAGGCAGGGTGGAAGACAGCTAAAAACCCCTCAACCTGATGTGAAATAAAAAAGGCATCATCTAAAATCTCTCTCAAAATGATGAAAACCAAACCTTTCACAATATGGTTTGGCAATTAGATCAGCCAAATCTTCCGCAGGTGATTTGCATAGTGGTCACTTGATAAATAAAGGCGCCCCTGGAAGTGACAGTATATAAATGACTTGTTTTGCAGACAGCAGATGGTGGATATCACAGGGAGAGACAAGCTCACTCTGGAAAGTACCACAATGCATGCCAGCTGCTGCAGTCTCTGGTGCCCTTTCCCCCCTACGCAATTAAGCTATTCACGAGTAGTACGGTCGAGCTAATAGATATTCAATTAATTAGTTAAGAACAAGAGGATTCACTCCCTCGTCTATTGACTGACTGACCTCTGGTGATTGATCCAAGAGCTCAGTCAGATTCATTGATCTGATTAAGGGACAGCACATACAGTATATTCAACACTAAACAGAGAAGAGCAGAGAATCCTGAGGCTTAAGAGGCTGTGTGAATAACGTGGACAGATATTAAAAGATTACTGTTTATCAGAGGGAAAGGAAATTAATATCTCGGGTCATCATAAAATGACGGTAATCGTAAAGCACACTTGATGAGTCAGCAGCTCTGCCCAATTCTCCCACGGGTTACATTTGCATGACACAATAATTGATTGACAGATGTATGATATGAATTCTCCTGGAGCTCCAGCACATGCCAAGACAAACAGAGACAGGAAGTTGTGCCTATGGTGAATAAAAGAGGGGGGAGGGGCTCGGTCTCCATGGTGATGTGTACGTGTGTGCGTTTGTGTGCGTGTGTTTGTTCGCCTTACCTCTCTGAGTGAAGGGTCAGTGATACTGTCCAGGTTGACAGAGCCCTCGTAAGTCAGGTAGTGAAAGACGTTGAGGGCACGCACCGCCTCTGGGCCTCGCTGCTTGTAGCCGAAAATAAGGTCAATCCACTGATGCAGCTGACATGACACAAACTCGCTTTCCAGGGCCTGTCAGAGGAGTACAGGGCAATTAGAGGTTAGAGTCATACCAGCAGTGCACAGCACACGGGCCAAAAGACACAACACAAATTCTACTTCCACACAACAGTGGGCACAGCAAAACAAAGCTTACTTTACTGTGCACAGATGACCTCCTAGTACATTACATCACAAAGAGTGCTACAAGGGAAAAATAACTTGCACTCAGTCAAATAGAGAGAAGTATTTAACCTGTTTTGCTGCACATAAAAACCAGAGAGGAAACGGAAGCATCCCCTCCCTTTGATTTACTAGGCAAATTCAGGACAAGTCTGCCATATCACATTTCTTTGTCCACTTAAAAAAAAAGAAAAAAACAAAAAAGAAAAAAAAGAAAAAGAAAAAAAAACTGACTGATCTTTGCATGGAGACAAAGAAATTGGTTCAGTACTAACAGGGATCCAATTTACTGTAAAACCATCTGCAAGAGCAACATTGACAAATTACTTGTGAGAGCGAAAAAGGAGACTAGATTTCTTGTGGGAGTGTTAGTGAGAGATTTGGGATAAGATTTAAGGCTGATAATTATTATAAATCTACCTATGGAAGCCATGCAGTGGGGATTTGATGTATTGTTCCACAATATGGTACAATATAATTCCCATGCATGCTGGTGGAGGGCTTTGCTGGAGGAATTTACACTCCTCCCCTCGCGTCAGGAATAACAGCCATTACCAACAAAGCCTGCTCGAGCACACAGAGGCAGAGTTTGCCACAGGGCATATCACTACAATTGAAAGTGGCACATGCAAAGATGGGAAGTGGGAGGAAGAGAGAGAGACGGAGGGAGGGAGGGAGAAAGAGAAGGAGGGAAGGAAAAAAAAAGAGGGAGAGTGAGAGAGAGGGGGAGGCAGGCAGAGAGATTCAGTGACAGAAATGAAATAATAGAGGAGGCAAGAGTGTGGCCTAGCTAGGGAACAGAACAAAAGAGAGACAAAAAAAAAATGGGGGCAGAAGACTATGATTTTCTGGGCGTGTGAACACACTGGTCTACGAATGTAACAATGCAAGGCAACATCACAGACGTATCCTTCAACAGTGAGAAAATATCCACTGGCAATCCCTTTTTTCAGTCGTCCTCTTTTCTTGTTTTGGAGATGCAGACATGCCCGTAACAACTCCAAGCCTTTTTTTTCTCCCCCTCCTGACTCTCTCCTTCCACCCCCCAACTCTGACAGTATACAAGCCTGATAGAGCTCGACCAGGCAGCATGGGTAGAGCATGGGGAAAGGTCACCTCCATAAGACCAGCCCAGCTCTGTCACTCCAGATGAAAAGGTCAAGTGTGTTCCCACAGCCCCCTCTTTACCTGTTCCAAAAACACTGTGGCCCTTAACCTCAGGATACATAACATGTATTAAACTCTGTTTCTTCCTATAACAGTATCACTGAAGATGCTGTAGTTTTAGGGGGGGATTTAAGCTTAAATTAGAAATCAGTTTTTCACACTAAAAACTCACTAGAAACTGCAAATTTATCATTTTTTTCTCAAATTAACCTCTGTATAGGTCTACAAAAATGCTAATAAAATACCAGTTCTATTCTTAATCTAGTCTCTACCTCTGGTGTAAAGTAATTACATAGTAACATAGTAACATACATAGAAACATGAGCATGGTGTATACAGTAAACTGACATTGTAGTACAGGATTTCTAGGAATTGAATATTAAATCTTATAAATAATATGCTTTAGCTTATTAGTTACCATCATGAAGCCTTTTCACCTTTAGCAATCTGAATTTACTTTAAATGTCAAAATCCCTTAAAAATATGTACATATCTGTGCAAAATGCATCTGCACAGTTGTAAGCAAATGCAATGGCCATTTATCATGTAATTTTTGTATGAATTTTTTGTATTCTTTTTCGTTAGGCTCAGTGGGTGGATAACTGGTTAGTCGCTACAGAAAGTGATTCCAGATTACAAGAGTAACAGAGTTTATCTGATGGCAAGAGTCTGTCTGGATTTTCATTTTTGTCCCTGCGCTACTTCTGAAAACTGCTGGGGTTGTGGGCTACATGTTGATAAGCTGTCAGTAATAAACGTGCATACACAGACTTTCACACAGACGGAGAGGGTTCTGCACACTGCCAAAGTGATGAGGCCCGGCATTACAGAAGGTAACACTATAGGGCAAACTTGCCCTCAGTCGTGTCCTTTAGTGACATCACTCGGGTCAGGGGTACAGTGTTAGTATTGAGCGGTGCACTTTATTAGATGGTTCATGAATAAGACAAGGAGACACAGATGCATGGGAAGGTTAGAGGAAAGAATAGAAATAGATATATTCACTACTTCAACAGTGAGAAGGAAGCAGAAAAGCTAAAAGTAAAGAATTCATCCCCCTATAGTGCATATATAAGTTAGTACTATATCACGTTTCATAGTATGTGACATGACACTGTGAGAATGAGACTGCTGAATAGTATATAATGAATAATAATATGAATAATAATCTTTATGAAATTAATCTTTACTAGGACTGGGGCAATACCTGAAGTGTCAATTTATCCTGTTAAGATTGATAGTATAGTTTTATTTTCTAGTGTTATTTCTGTAATATTAAACTGACAGTGGATACAAGATAGGTTAGGTGCTATTTTGTTGGCAGAGACAGAAAGGCAGAAAATGGTCAAAGATTATGTTTAATTTATGGTAATTAATAAGATAATTCTTATCTCATTGTAAGTAATAATTAAGGTAAAATTAGATATGGATAATTTTGGATAAAATAATAATGCCATGAAATTTTGGAATTAGACACATGCCTAAACCTTACCATCCTGTTTATCCTAACAAGGTCCTCTGGCTTTTTGGCCCAGGCTGGCAAGTCCACATCACAAACCATGGTCCTGTCCTCCCTCATTCCCAGATGGTAGCCGTTGCTGTTGACAAACATTTCCGGGAGGTAGTAGAATTCAGGAATCAGTTCCTGCGTTTTTAAAGGAAGAGAGATGTTCATGTTTTACGGTTGAATGACAAGACGATGCTTAATACCAGTTTTCACCAAATAATCGCTTTGCAATTCAGCCAAGTGCAAGAAATAACATATGTGAGGGCAGAGCCACAAAAAACAGAGAAAAAAGGTTCTGAATCCCACTGAGATGAAGTGAGAATTCAAGGGGGAAGGTAACACAAACAAACTAAGCAGCAGGCCACGAGAAGGTGGTGAGAGGTGCTAGTCCAGTTATTCCAGACAGAGGTGTTAGGTGTGTTAAATGAAACTGGGACTGAGTTGGGTTTTTCTCTGTGGTCTCTGGGCTCTTGTGATGGGGTCAGGACCTCACAGTGGAGGGGAAGTCTATGTGGTAAAGGAGCCCCTTGCATACACCTAAGAAGAGGGCAAATATTTTCCTGAGTTTTGAGACAAGACTATTCCTAAAGGATTTTCTCCTGTGTTGACCGACCATATTGCTGTTCTTAAATTTTCTAACCCATTAGTTACACAGCATGCATTCTTTACATTAATGCTGAGTCTGACCATTTTACAAAGCATATTGAATGCTTTTTGAAGGACTTCTCACCTTCCGGGCAATCATTTATACATTATGAACATTAAGACTTATATATTAAGACTTTATATTTTGATGCCTGAAGTTACATTAAAAGACTTTCAGTGTGTTTCTGTATTTTCCCAGAAATACAGCCATATCATACCATTGTTGAAAGGAAGAACATTTGGACAGACATCACTTGCTTTATACTGAATTACCATGCAACCAGAACTTAGCTTTGATTTAAAAAATAATAATGATAATAATGATAATAATAATAATTTTAAATTAAATGAAATTAAATGGTAGTCAAGCCATCAATCCAAAAACTACGGCATGCTTTGGAAAGGTAATGAGCTCAAAAAGCAAAACTACCAATTTGCTTCCTTAAGAAAACATATTTGCCACAAAAATTATGTATGTTTCCAGTGATTTTGCTGTCACCACTCTGTTCCATTATCCTCCTCACCATACAGTCAAGGGGATGAGCGAGTGAAGCCTTTGCACAATGAGGCAAATGCACACAAGGAATGTAGGTCCCCTGCTCATTAGGAAACATACACACCAGACAAGTTAAATGTTGTAGCCTGCCTGAGATTATAAAGGAGGGTGCAAGCAAAGTCCTTCTTCTCCCTTATAATGTCTCTGGTGGAAGACAGTATTTTAAGTCCTTGTATCAAGCTTGTTTTATGAATGCAGTGTTTGTCAGATTCAGTAGTAGAATGGAGTTTTATATTGCCTATGGGATATATAATGTGCAGAGCTTTTAGGCCCCCATAAATCATGGGGTTTTGAGAGAGCCAGTTAGCATGACATGGTACAGGCCAATAACACTGCTGCTCTGCTGTTGGTCACATTTCACCCTTCGCACGCGACAGGGAAGGAGGTACAGCAGCCATTCCTCTCAGTTTCCTTCTGTCTCTCACATGCACACACATACACACAATCACACTTTCCCTCCTCTTTTCCTTCGTAAACTTCCTGCCGTAACTCACTGCCAAGCCGTTAAAACTGCCAGCTCCGTTTTCAAGCCACCCTCCCATGGCAGCCATTAATTCTGCAACAGCATCGTAATGGGCTAACAAGTCAATCACACAAGACTCCATTGCTTTACACTGTGTCACCTTAATGACATGTTCGTCAAAATCTGTCACCAGTGGAGTGCTGCTGGATTCCTTCAGACAGCATGGTGGCAGTTTGTGTGTGTATGAGAAAGAATGTGTGTATGTGTGCCCAGTACTTCTAAAAAGAAAAGTCTGCTTCTCTGTGCCCATTGGTGGCTGTGCCAGCTTAACATAACTGTGTGTGCACCATGAAATAAATGAGAGGTGTGGATGCACATTAATAATGGGGTGGTCGAGAAGGTGAGGCTTGGTCGGCGCAGGGTTGTTTCCATATGACTTGCTCTTTTAGGAGGTCATCCCCATCAGGGGTTAAGCCTCCCTCGATCTTGTCGTCATTACTGCTGGAGAAGTCCAGGGTTAATGAAGGAGAGACCCTGGTAAAAACAAGCTGCCTTTTAATCAGAGCCCTGATGGCCAACTCGGTGTACTGGGCCGAAGCTGACCTTAACCCCTGACTCTTCTCTCAGTCTAAGTTGCTACATGGATGGCTGTGCATGGCGCTTTTGTGTCCGTCTGTCCATATGTTTGGCTTTATTCTATTTTAGATAGGATTCTATTGAGCAAAACCCTATTCATACGTAAGATTCAAGATTATAAATACAAGAATAATATAAAAACTAGATCAGAATGCACGCAAAGAACATAGGAGAAATAACAGAAATGGAGATAAAAAGAAATACAGCAAATGTTAATAATCAAATCAGTTATTATAATACAATTGCCTTACTATTTATCCTTATTGCATCATGAACCAAACAAGCTGTTGCATAATATTTCCCTGCTTCTAATACATTATGAAATACTGTTAGTAATCCACCATTGTCTTCCACAGTACAGTGCCTCTCCTAATAGATCGGTAGCCATCCTATGTCTGTAAAAACAAATGCGTGCAGACATACAAGTAGTCGAAAGTAGGCTGTATTTGTTAACAGGGTGGTGTTTGACTCTTCGGCTCTTCACTAGCTTGCAGCTTTCTGCTTCTGCCTCACGTAGATTGTTGGCTGCTCTCCCCCAGATCCTGGCAAGTAAAAGCCCTGTCCGTACATAAAAGACTACATTTTAAATAGCTTTTGTCATTAATGCTTTATTAATTGCCTGGGGCAACACTACCCAGTGCAGGGTGTGTTAGAAATATATGACACTTTGAGGTCAGTGCGTATTCCTGCTGCGTGTTATGCAGTGGGCAAAATGGAGGCGAATCAGCAGGGTTCAGCGTTTTCGGTGACTGCTCTGTGGATTTGCAGAGGGAGGGCTTTGTCTTTCTCTCAGACGCAGCCTTTGTTCAAACTCATGAGTGCTTGCATGCACAGACACAAGATCAGTCTACCTCTGAGATAGTTTGTTTTCTGCATGAGATAAATCAAATGTGCATTTCTAAGTGCTTAGGGTATTCCTGTGCACCATGGGTCTTTGTGATTCGCTGTTTGGATGAGGCATTTATAATTAATGGTATATATTTTTGCAGTGGTGTTGAGGCACACTGACTGAGGAGGGGAGCATAGCAAGTGAGAGGCTTGTGTGGTTATTCTCCCAATTATACATGCAATTTATCTTATTCATATTGTGCAATTATATTTACATATACTTTTTTTTTTTTGAGGTCATCAGATCTCAACTTGTGTGTCCATATAGACATAAACCATGGATTGCACTACTTCGCTTTTGTTGTGATTCTCACCTTTACATCAGAGGTGTCCCTCTGACAGTTTCTCCAGGAGCGGGCAATGGCTGAAAAGGTGCGGTCAGGGTGGTCAAATTTGTTGTTATTGGCACTAAGGAAAAATGTTGTGAAGGGCTCCTGCAGAGAAAGAAATCAAACAAAAGCAAAGATCAATGATCTCCACCCAAATGTAAAATCATGATTGTCTTCTCCACCCTTTTGATACCCATTTTAATTGCAGTCAGCATAATCAACATAATGGAAATCTCAGTACTGTTTAGGACCTACAGGATAACAAACTTGTGAATAGTCTGAATAATCTGCATTATTTAATTGTGATTCTTTTCTGCAGCAGACTAAGGGATCTCGGTAGACATCAGTCATTCATTGTATTGAGGCCTGAGGGAGAATTAATTAGTGTTCTTCCTGAGTACAGTAAACCATAATGATAATTGGCTCAAATTTGGTTCTCTCAGCCTGTGATAGCGACCATTGCCGGTTGGAGCGGATGGATCACTCACCAGAGGAAGAAAGGGATTGTGGGAACAAACCCACAGAGGGCAATCTAACTGCTGTCAAGGGAGGTCCCTCAGTTCATCAGCCCCTTCCTACTAATAATGGGGGATAGGAGAAATACAGTAACTCTCCATAAAGTTCTTTGAAATTAATAAGCTGACGTCAAAATCAAATGAATACAGACTCAAAGATACCATGGAGGTTATAAGGGCTTGTTTTGTGGGGAACAGATTGGAAGTGCATGTGCCTCCTCCCTCTCTTCCAGAGTAAATGAGGACAGTGCTCAGTAACCTTGATGGACATGTCTCCAGCGCTCACTGGGTTGCCTGAAACACATAAACCTGTCACAGCGGCCTCTGTAAATCATTACCCAGCCACTCTTTATTTAGTTCACATATGCCGGTTTACTGGCCTGTGAAATGTGTTTTCTGAGCGCCATTGGTCTAACTCAGGTCCAATCAAATTGAGATGTCGAGCTGTTTCCTGTGCAGAAGCTGACAGACCTCAAAGTAACAACATCATCAAGTCTGACAAGTGACAATCAACTAATGCAGAGTCAAAAATGAAAAGCTGTCTGAGGATGTGGGTTCGACTTCATTTCTATTCAGATGCTTGACTAATTCTGAGATTTTGAACGCAGTAGAATAATGGGTGTGAGGGTGGCTGAAGGAGTGATTTTACTCACTATTCTGACAAGCCAGTGCAGGGTGGTGGCAGCAGTAGAGTAGTGGGAGTTGTAATGACAAGGTGGTGTCTGGTCGTCTTCCCATGTCTCATAGCGTTCAGCATAAAATGCTGCACGCTTCGGATTCAGAGCACCAACAGGCTGGACAGAAAATAAGGAAATAAAAGCTTCAGTTCCTGCAGTGGAGTAATTTGTTCGTTATTTGCCTGTGTATGTAAAACACACCTTTTCCCCTCAAAGCAACCCTAAAAAAATTGTACAAGTTTCCTATTGTACACTTTTGTACGTCACATTCTTTGTGAAGGCAAACAAAAGTAATTTGCACATATGGTAGGACCATTTGAATATTTGAACTGAAATTGCAAGCTTGACAAAAAAACACTGCTGTATATGTGTCCAATATGCTGAATACAAAACTGTGTTTGATGATTTTACTGTAATCTGGGATGCATACATTTATCACTATTTAATTTGATACTTGCTACTTAATTTGATGACACTTCCCTTCTAAACAGTTTCTGACACTGACCTATTGCGTATCAATACCCCATGAATAGAGGACATTCTCACTCGTAAAACTCATAATAAGAAAAAATATACATTACTAAAAAAAACCTAATAAAACAATCAAAGCTGAGAGAGAAAGAAGATGGCCTAAAATGACTACAAATCATGTCTAATATACTACAACAAACCACACAAACACAGTGTACAGTCAAAGTGACCACCTCTGTATCCTTGACGGTCATATAAACAGGAACAACAGCTCTGTAGTATCAAGTAAGTCTTGAGACAACCAAGTCTTTAAGTACCTGCTTGCGCAGTAATGATATGCACAAGCACAATCAGAAACAGATTTTGAAAAAGCTAAAAAAAAGCTATACTAATAAATAACATAGTAATAATAACCAATTGTAAGTTAAAGCAAGACAAAAAGCCATGAGCTAGTCATTGATCTTGCTGTTTTTAAATTGTTTGGATCCAAAAACTGCAGAAGCTTCGTTGAGCATTTGTTTTAGTAAGCTGCAGAAAGTCTGTAGATCTGAGGACTGTACCAGGCACATGTCTTGGCCGCGTATTAATACAGTGAAAGACAAGTCAATGAAAGGATTTATAGACAACTTCAAGGAATTTAAAACCTATTACATGTAACTTTAAAACAGTGAAAGCCAGCGTGAGAATTTTACAACAGGAGTGATATGAGCTCTTTTCCTTGTTCTTACTGTCTTAACTGCCTTTTCATCCACACAGAGTGGCTTGACTTAGATTGCCATTAGGTCAGCAAAAAATACACTTTACCTATAGTTGCTCCAATATTTGGATTGTTGAAATACTGAAAGCAAAAGCTGCTGGGTTTTTTTTTCAGCAACTGAAACCAATATGGTTAGCTCTACAAGGTATTTTTAGGAGTGTTGCCTATGATCACCTCAACAAATGATCTCTGTCTGTAAGTATATCAGTGTGCAAGCTTATGTTTTAGCATAGAGTATGTACCATCTCAGATCTGATGTTGTCTGAAAACAAAAAAAAAATGCAGTTCATAATAAAAAAAAAGCCTTCTGCGAAACATCGATGCAATACATATACTAGTCGGACTCATATAATGTACTCAATTTCACATACTTACTGGGCATACACACAAGTTACATTCAAAGCCTCATAAAAGAAAGATTTTCCTTTGGAAGTCATTTGTTTTTTCTGCATGATCATCTGCCTGAACCACTCAGTCTTAATCTGTTTTGAGTCACAAAATGGAAAATCTTACAGCTAACAGATACAACGGGTCTCATGACCAGTCTTTCATCTAAATTAAATTTTGATAATCATGTGGATAAATGACAGTCATGAAAGGCTTATGGCGAATACACTTTTAAAATATATTATTAAAGTGCACGAAAGCACCCAAGGAAAATTTATATTTTTGTGTAACCCATAGTTACTAAAGGATCTTTTTTCTTACTACTGCACTTTGTAGGCATTAGATTTCGGCTCCATTATTACAGTTGTATATATTATATATATTGTATACAGAAACAACTATGCATGGACCAGACAGAGTTAAGACTTTGTGACACAGGCCATTTACTGGCAATACTCTCATTGTATAGCAGACATGATGGTCCAAATGCGTGTCTGCAGTAAAATTTATTGAAGACCATAGCAGACAATGAACCTACAGTAGTTCAACATTGATTTACCCTTTGTCCTTTGTTGGGTGCGTAGACTGAATAATTTGCTTTTGTTATTTCTTGTGTTAGGAGAGCAAAAGGAACAGAAAAAGCATCTTAGGCATAATTAACTGAGATAAACTTGCAGAGCTGTAGTGATTCCCAATTAGGCTACTTGTGATGAGGCCAGCAGAAAGGCTGGGGGAGAGTTGAGGGCAGACAAGAAGCTTTACTCTGGGATTTGTCTGTCAGACCCCATTATTCTCTTGAACCCTAAAAAGTTCCTGTTGCGCTGTCTTCTGTCTAAAATTTACAGGGATATGGTGGCAGGGGTGATCAGAATGGTGCACTGAGGATGGAAGGAGAAGATCTGAGCGTCTCCTGCTAAATGTTGTGGGTAATCCACATGGATTAACCCTGGATGACCTGATTTACACCCAACGCACCCACCAAGCCAATCACTTTACTTAGCGCTGCTACTCCCATCTGTGTTCAGGGCCTAGTGTGCATGTTACCTTAAAAGCTCCATACAACATGTACAGATCAGCCAGACGTATACAGAATATACACAAATATACAGAATAAAGTATTGAACATTTGCTATCTTAACATTTTCCTAATTTCAAGATAAGAAGTATAGGAAAAAACAGTTTCCTAAAAAGCCCAAAACCAGCCTTTCACTGGCAAACAGCAGAGCATGAAAATTTCCAAAACGTCAAATGAGCAATGAGTGCAGTGTCAAGACTGAAAATGTTAGAAATTATTAAAACTCTCATATTACTTGTTCTGTATTTGAAGAACTGCTGCCTCATTATTGTGTGGGTATAAAATAGAAAAAAATAACATCACAGCTATATTTATTTGACATCCATCCAATAATTTCTTAGTTAGGCCAAACCTAGGATAGCGTGGTTCATTATTTAACCGCAGACTCAGTAATAACTTCAATATTGTACTGACACCATCACTGGGTTTTTGCCCTTTGGCGGCTGTTTCATTTTCATGTGTTCTTAAGGCAACAAAATTACTCCCATTAAACATACGTTTAGTGGTGAATAAATTGCTTTCTCTGCCTTTTCAATCACCCCGTCCAATATAAGAGCCTCGGAGGCATATTGGCAGTCAATATCAATATACTCAGTATGACTGAATCGGTTACAGAGGGGGAAGGGAGACTGACTGGTAATGTAATCAATGGCAGCTTTTTTACCTGAAAGCTGCAGTTCTGAGGTCAGAAGAAATAAAATAAAAGCACTCAATTCAAAAGACGGATGCCTAAAAATAAAGCCACTTATTTAGGATTGCTAGATTGCACTGTTCTTTTGGCTGGGTACAGTTTGTATACAGCCTCAGTACGACAGACAGACTGTCTTGGTCATTTTGAAGATTAAGGTCATATCCGTGTGTGGCACAGTGCACATGCCTGAAGCTCTAAGTCAAAATTTAATGGGGCCAGTTTTTGGTTCTTCTTTAAAATTTAATGGCAGTCCACATCAGTGTTAGCACAATTGAATAGACTGAAAGAGAAGTTTATTGAGATCTGCGTAGATTTATGGGGTGATAATAGCCTTGCATGTGACGTCTTGGCCCAGCTGGATCAGGGTGCAAGCCACAAGACGTCTCACACTCCGTAAAACCGCTGCTAGTATGTTTAATGCAGGTTAGAGAGCTATGAAAGATCCAGGTAATACATGTGACAGCGGCAGAAGAATGAGGAAAAGACATTTGCAGGTAATACTAATGAGTGTAAGAGGGGGATAAGTAAACAATTAACATAACAGGTATTAGAACTACAAGTTACAAAATAAATAATTGGTAAGAATTTGATTTATGGTGTATAATAAATGTTTTACTTGCCCATTGCAATATCATGGTACCAGAAGAAGCTGGAAAACAAACTGAGTCATGTTATTATAGGCAACAGTGTATAGTATATGAAACATATAATTGTGCTTAAAAGGATATTACAGGCCAACATTACATTTTTAAGGTTTGAATTTAGTAGTAAATCAGGGTTCTGTTCCCCTGCTACGACCTTTCTACCTTTCCCTGAGACTAAACTAACCACTAACACATCTTGAATGAAGCAGCAGGTTACAGGGAAGGGATCCAAAAACATATTTACTGACAAGTTATTTCCTGTTAATTCTTTTATTTGGCTCTACATAAATGAGGCAAAAATGTTCTCAGTGTTCCCAAGTCACTCAGCTGTGTAAGCACAACTCTAATAAGACACTTTCTGAGCGGCTTGTAGTGTAGTGTGAGGTAAGAATGTTGTTGTTTTCAGGAAAACTTGTGTGGCTGGGCAAGGATAATTATACTGACTGCATGGGGAAACTTGTATTGGTTCACACAAATCATTATCCTTCAGTTATTCTTTGTCACAGGTTGCTGTCATCTTAAAGGGAGTTTGCACCTGGCAGACTGTTGAACAAACTGCTAAAGTTGGGACTGTTATACAGCAAACTCACTGAAATGTAAAAAAAAAAAAAAAAAAAAAAAAGCTGACAAATGGCCTACTTTCCATTTCTAAGGCAATTAATAAAGTTGCACTGGTACAAATAATAAAGCAAATTTAATATATAACTATAGGAGTAAGGTTCATATGTAGATGTATGCAGATGGGTGAAAAAATAAGGAAAAACATGAATACATGAAAAGGAGGAAAGAAGGAAAGCAGAGGGAAAATTAAAGCTGTTCTGGTGGCTTGTGGTCACCCATCTGTATTTAAAGATGAGGCTATAAACCCAAGTGTTGAGTGTTGGTTAGTGAGCTCATTGTAATCTCTCCAAAGTCAACATTAGGCTATAAAGCTGACTGTGATTCTCTGTCTTAACAAATCTGAAGCAATGTCTAGTTATACTGTATCCCTCGTGTGCAACAAGTTTGTGTCCCAATTATCCTTTATATGTGTGTGTCTCTGTCTGTCTATCTATCTATCTATCTATCTCTATCTATCTATCTATCTATCTATCTATCTACCTACCTACCTACCTACCTATCTATCTATCAAAAAAAAAAAGAAACATGTAATAAACTGACCATAGGTAACCTTGAAAAACACAAAACTTCCACAGCATGTCTGCTGAGACACAATCAAAGCTTGACTAAATCTAGCTCCTGCACTGTTGTTTCTGGGAGAGTGTGAGCATAAGGTAAACTGAATAGCTACTTTCAGGTTAGTCCAAATTCTGGTCTGCAGTGCCTCAGTGCCTTCTGCCATAAAAAATATGAGGAGAATGCATGATTGATTATCTATTTAATTAGAAATAAAAACCTATTTATGATAAGATAGCATAAGCACTTCAGTGGTCCTTTAGTGCTTTTAGTCCTGTCATAATCATTATCTGCTGATAAGTACAAATCAGGCTTTGTTTACCTCTGTTCAACAAAGAATAATCACCTCTTCCCTTTTCCCTGCATTGCTCATCATACTGATCACAGATCTAGACAATGAAAACAACTAGTTCAGACAGTTCCACACTTGCTCCTATCCAAGTTCATTTCTTGTATAACACCTGACCCAGTGAAATACATCAACACAACTAAACAAAGTATGATCAAACTTAGATTTGGCTTCAGATTCAATCAGGATCATTTGTGGTGTTGCACTCCAAAGATGCAGGAAATGAACGTGGCTGCTGTTGAGTGAGTGTGCAGAGAGAGCCTCCATTTGTTTGGTTATATCTAAGCTACCTCCCAATGAGACGCATATTGCATTTTATATTTCAAAAGAAATTACATTACAGTATGTTGCTATGGTGCTCTGTCAGGAGAAGTCGCAGTCGTTTTTGCTTGCCTTGTCAGAGGCAGGACTGTATGCAGCCCCAGTCTAATGCAATCAAGTTGCTCCAACTCAAGATAAAGCAGATGTGCTCCCAAACAGCCTGACTGGAGTGGAAGTGAGGGTGAAGAAGGCTCCATTATGGAAAGAAAAGTGTGGAGGGGGTCTTTGTAAGAGCCAAGTTCTGTCGGTGTTACTCAGAGTGCGTCTCTTAGAATGATCAGCATGCACTGAAGCTTTGAGAAGGAAACAGATGAAAATAGTTCTCTCTATCTTAGCAAAGCACATTCAGAATAGGCTTACACAGGTAAATCAATATTATTAGTATTATTTTAGTAATTTTAAGTAGGTAAAAATATAACACTTAAATGGCTTGAGTAATGCACTTGTCACTTTTTGGTGTTGCTTGTCTCTTGAAATTACATTTTACAAATGATACATCTAATAAATTTTAGTCAGTGGATGAGGAAGCATAGTGTTAAACCACAACTGCTTCACTTCTGCTCTTATCGCTTTCTTATGCAATTATATGAATTTCCATCGCATCATTTAACAGCTATGAGGAAGATTAGCTTCCCCCTATCTATCATCCACTTGTCACTCCATCAAGAAATAATCATTAGAATCTAATGAAACACTTCACTGCATGAATGTATCTGACATCTAAATATGCAGAACGCTGGCCCTGAGGCAAAAGAATGCTGTGTTCAATAGCACTGTTCACAGCTGACTGAATGCCCAACCAGCAGGTAATTGTAGGTGTGTGCAGTAGGTTTGGGAGGATATTATTTGGCACATCAATACAAAACTCCAACAGCTTAAACAATGCTGTCCGTCAAGTGGCAGTCACCTGTAACTGACAAACAGGTCTCAGGTATGATTCTGTTGTGTGGGAAAGAAAGCCACCCAAATTGTGCAATTCCAGCGTGGGATCATTTGAGAATAATTTAGGAGTATTAGTGATCCTTAGGTTTCTAATCTATCATTTAGCTGCGATTACAATTTAGCTTTATCCAGTTTATTAACCTAAAAGTAATGATATGACAATTTATCCTCATAACGCTGCAGCTCACTGAGCTCTGGAGTGACAGATGATATTACATGAGGTAATGTGGTGTTATTCAACCAAGAAAGAAAAATAAACGTACAATTAAAACAGGGAATGAATAAAATAAATGTAGTAACCACAAGGTCTGGGTTTGGAACCACAGTAGTCTTTAGGAACAAACCAGAATGTGTCTGTAGTAGCATGTATCAAAGACTGTTAAGTACTAAAAACTGCCATTAAATGCTTGTTTAGATTCACACTCCTCTTTGCTTAGTCTTTAATCAGACAGTCTCTTAAATATTTTTTTTTCTATTTACAATACATAATATTTGAGAAGTTTGCCTTCTTTTGTTAAATGAGAAAAAAAAAAAAGTTTCTTATCCAGCCATGCTTACCATGCACACATGTGCTTGTGTGGTATACAACCACACCCAGTGGGCACAAACCTTAGAGAGACACACACAGCTGTAATATAGAATGAGCGAGTCTCTGGAGACTGTGCTGCTACGTCTGATCCATAATTGAACAACAGGGCAGACCAAGCAAAGAGGAGAAGTGTGGGGGCCTCTGTCCCTCCCTGCTACACTAGCTGTGAACTTTTGGAGGTAAGAGCCCTAGGGTTCCAAGGACAACTGTCAGGAGACACGGGCTGTGAACTCATGCTAATGAAGGCAGCTCAGCCCTGTAAACAGCATGGGAGGATGTCACTGGAATACATTACAATACATAACTGTCTCCCCAGGGCAGGAGGGCTGCACATGGCTCGGCCCTGATCACCCCCCAACACACACACACACACACACACACACACACACACACACACACACACACACACACACACACACACACACACACACATTCCATGACTCTCTCAGCCCACCTGGATACCCCACAGTCCAGAGCCGCCAAAAGCAGACAAGTACTGAGATGATGGTGGCAAGATACACAGCTAAGCAGTTTGTCCAAAATGTTCTGGGTTTACAGAAATGTGCTCCAGCACAGTGGGAGCTCATTTTTCAAGTTCACAACACTCTATATAACTCGTCCATGATTCTTTGAGTGTTTCACAGTAACTTCTTTCTCTCCATTGCAAAGTTCTCCTCCTTTCCCACTACAAAACGCAGCACGCTCATGCCTTGAAAAGTTGAAAATTGATACAAACTGTTGAGAACTGTGATGGCAAAATGAGGCTCTTAGTCAGAATGTCGGTGCTTTGAGGGAAACAAAGAGGAATGAGGGAGCGATAAAGTGAGCGAGAGAGAGAGAGAGAGAGAGAGAGAGAGAGAGAGGAGAGAGAGAGAGAGAGAGAGAGAGAGAGAGAGAGAGCTCAGACAGGAATGCAACTGTTTTCAGGTCAGTGAGCTGCAGTGTGCATGTGCGAGAGAGAGTAAGAGAGACAGAGAAAGAGAAGGGGGTTGGTAAACCAGTAAACCAGGTCACAGTTTGTGGTAGAGTGATCGGCTGCCTTTTCCCCCTTCATTCAAAGACAGAGCAAACATAACGCTGAACTTTATCTCCCAGAGTTGCGGGGCATTAGTGTCACTGTGTTGGAGTCCTGGTGGTTTGGCAGCGTTAGCAGGACTCTACAGCACAGCTTGATGCATTTTTGACCTGCCACATTTAGAACAACTTTGACTGTAACACTGTGCTTATGACCTGTTCTCATCAGTTCATTAACCTTGAAAGAAGTCTAGTCAAAGCAAAAACATTTAACATTAATGTTTAATAAACTAAACTTAACAGTTTAAAAAATAAAATAAAATAAAATAAACAAAAAAAAAAAAAACATGCTGACATTATGCCCTTTCACACACTAAAGTTTGTGATTTGTGTTTGCATGTATAAACTTGGGCTGGGCATTATGTCATGCTTTATCAGTTTTCAGCAGATTGCAATGTTATGATTTTATATTTTTTCTGATCTTAATTGGTCAGAAAATGTCTGTTGTCTGTTAAATTATTGACTCTGCAAGCTGCAATCAAAAATTTGAAAAGTTTGGTTTTAAATATAGTTTGTTGCTTTGGACATTTCATTTATTTTCAATACACTATACATCTATATCAGAAAACATTCTTTTTAATATAGCCAAAATGACTTCAACCACATGGCCCAGACATCCCTCAGATCCTTCTTCTGCTCAAGGTTTCTGCCTCTTAAAAGGACGTTTTTCCTTGCCTCTGCTTGCTCATGGTGGGAATTGTTTGGTCTTTCTTCGTAAATCTTATAAGTATGGTCTAGACCTACTCTATATGAAAAGTGCCTTGAGATTACTTCTGTTGTGAATTGGTGCTATATACATAAAACTGACCTGGCTTGACCTGACTACAAGCCTCTCTGATGCAGAGACCAGGAACCCGTTTTAAGCTTGTATTCAACGATGACCGTGCAAACTATGTGCCGAGACTAGACAGTGCCAAATGAATGGGAAACAAACTTACATAAGGTATCTGAGTGCATTTCAGGATGCTGCAATGCATATTTTCCACTTTCTGCATTCCACCTCATGAGTTCAGACTTTGCTCATGATTCCTTTGCCATTAAATATGATATTGTTTTACAGTCTGACTCTTAATAAGGAAATCCCCTGCCGTCAGAGCCAGCCGCCCCAGCTAGCCCCCCTTCTCTCCATCATACTGAGATGCATGGCCAAGAGGCCTCGGTACCTTAGAGAGATCTCTGAAGTTCCCTGGCAAGGTCAGGTCCAGCTCCTCAGAGTCGTAGTTGGTGAGGACCCAGGGAAAGACAGGGTACTGGTTAAGGTCATTGTATGTCCTCCCTAGACACACAGAGCAGACAGAAATCTGTGAGTGATGAAGGCTTGGAAGGAAACAGAGGGGTTGAAAGCGGGGCACAGTACACTTGAGGCTTCAGTTACTTTGTGGGATCAGCATGCAACATTCCAACAAGCCCCCAATCGCAGAGCCCTCAATCAGACACACTTCCTGTCTCATACGGAGTCTGCGAGGGAAACACGTACACTAATGGCCTTTGCTTGCCGAGTGCATTTTATCAATAGACTGTGGGAGTTACAGGAAGCCTGAGGAGGGTGTCTTTAAGTTTATAGAAAAAAATAAGTATCTCTAAGATGAGGCGCGGATGCAATTACAGAGAAAAAAAGATTCTTCTTGGGGCCATGGCTCAAAATGCCTAAAATGTCACTTCGAGTCTGATCCACTGATTGGCCAGATGTGAATTTCCTCAATGTTCTGGCAGTGGGAATATGGTTTTCAGATGGTAAAACGTGTTGTAGGAAGTCCATGGGAAAAGCCAAGATCATGTACAATGTTGTCATTAATGCTCTACTTTTCTTTTGAAGATGACACTGATACAGCTGTGAGGTCAGGTGGTGACCAGTTGTAATCCAGGACTGAGATAGGGCTGCTATAGATGCTTTTACAACTAGTAATAAATCAAGCAAAAAACATAGGCTCAAAGCAAACTGAAAGTAAAAAGAACTGTATTATAATAAAAAAGTTACCACAGAAACATTTCACAGTTACAAACCTTTTCCAGTTTTCCCAGTGTTTATGTATGTAACTAGTATTTAGTAAATAGTATTTATTTACTTTTTAAAGTGAAGGTCAAAGGACACTATTACACATTATTGCATCATTACTCAGAGACCAGTGCAAACTTCTACATTAATAATCATACGTTTTCATAATCAACTGATATTTATATAACAGTCAAAGAAATCCAGAATATCTTAGATCAGCAACTGCACTCTCACATTGCCTTTTAAAGATGACATTCTCGCTCTATCATGTAGTGTTCAACACATTAAAAACTTGACGTATTCTACATCAAGTAGTATCAAGAGGTGGCATTACAAACATCAGGATAATAAAAGCTGTTTCATTACAACTAAATGAAAATCCATGCATTAACACAGAATATTATGAAATACAATAAAAAAAGATTTAACGGAAATAAGATACTGCCATAAAGTTTTAATGATTGAAGATGAAATATTATTAACTTGAACCAATCCAGCAGGTGTGTCTCTGCTCACTCCTGGCGTGCAGCGGGTCAGCATTAGTCTAAATCTAGCTGAGCAGGTGATAAAGTCTGACAGGCTAGTCAATGAGAAGGCTTCTGCAGAGCAGCCAGGGTCTGGGGGAAGCTAGAGAGCATAATTATCCAGGTTAACGCCACAAAGTGAAAAGGAAGCAGCGGGCCGAGTGTGGAAGATGAGTTGAGAATGTTGGTTAGACCTACTGGTGCTGAGGCCTGAGTTGGGGGTGGCAGGATGTTAATAACAGCGGAATAGTGTTTAATTAGAAGACCCCTTCCCGTTCACACCTCTTCCCAGCACCTCACCCCCCGCCTGTCTGCCGCCCCACACTTTTCTGACATCCCTGTCAGCCTAGGTCATTACCAGAGATTTTTAATGAATTTTGGGCATGTTTTTCTGTCTGCCTTACATCTAATTAGCTGACAATAATGTATCGAACTCAAGCACGAGCTAAATATAAATATGCATGAATATGCAGCGAGAGAGAGGATGACACCTCTCAGAGCAGAGTAGCGTGCAGTCGCTCTCTCCCTGTTAGTTGCAGTTCAGATCAGAGAGTCGACAACAGAACCTCTCAACTCCGCAGACACACGTGTTTGCTCTCACAAAGCCAGGCACTAATTATCTGGCAAAATCTGCTGTGCCTGCTCTTTGCTTCAAAAAGCACACTCCATGAACAGTGAAGTGTACTGCATCCGAGACCACATAAGGATAGAATGGATTCTTAACCAAATATGACATACATGAGGCCACTTATGGTATGTTTCCAATGCCACTGACACATAACATTTATTTATAATGATAGCTAAACTTAAAGTCATATGGCTCTAATGGTGAAGAGATTCAGATAGATAATAGATTAAAACTTTTTTTTTTTTTAATTTTCTGGTTTTCCCTGATAAGGAAGAAAACAGATCAGAATCTATTTGTATAACTGATGGCTATAAAAAAGGAGAATACATTATTCCAATGTCTTCAGCTACTTCCTATCTAAAAGCATTGAGTTTCCTCCTCGTTACCTGCAATAGTGTTGAGAAACGTGAGGTACTCAAAGTTGGAAATCTCTCTCCTCTGCCAGCGCTGGGTCATGTTGGAGGATTTGAAAAGCTGTCGAGGGGTTGCCAGGGAGATTCGCCTGGAAAAAAGGTTTTTAAATCAGAAAACAGGAAGTTGGTGGTAGTTATGGACATTTTCAACTTCTATTCTTAATTTTTTAAAACCAAAGAGCATAAACTATATATGAAACACTACATGAATGACAACATTTAGAAGCTGGTAACTGGATTTATGGCTTGCATGTCAGTTTTATAAGTAACATACTGCGACGAAGAGCGTACAAAAGAATAAATTACAAGTCCTTCATTTACACAGGTAATTCTGATAACTGAGTGTTAGTTCAGGATGGCTGGTTTTAAATCTACCCAATTAACAGACTTAAGGATATATACTTGTTTTGTAACAGTCTATAAAGTAGGCCTGTTAGCACTTTGAGAGTCTAAAGGGAATCTGGGGGGTTCTCTGTGGTCAGTGGCCTGGCTGCAGCCCTGCTGTATAGAGTCTTCTGTCAGAGAATTAGGTCAGTTCAGTCAGGGTCATTGCACACCCACTTCAATGACTGGAGCAATGGGACTTCAAATGACTCTGCTGCAGGCCAGGCTGCACAGATGCTCCAACACACAACACAGAGGAGGTGACGACAGTCATGAAGGAATTACAATATTAGAGATATTTAACAGTGTTCTGGTTTTTTTTTTCCTGTCTTTTGGCATCTGTGGCCCACCTGGCTTGTGGCAGTCCATAGCTGGTGCCCACTCCTACTCGAGGGAGACTGTAAACCACTTTCTTTACAGTGGCCTGGTCAGGAAAGTTGAACATGACTGATGCTGTGAACAGAGAGAGAAATCTCTTAATGATGGAGAAAAGACTTTGGATTTCAAAAGCTATAATTGGCACTTAACTTACTCCTGTTGGCCATGAAGACCTCCATCGCTGTGTTCTGCAGGAGGTAGCGTCTGGAGAAAACTGCCCGGATCTCACTGAACATCCACTTCCCATGTAAGCCCTCAGTGTATGCTAAGATCTGGGAGGGCAGAGAGAATAGAGAAAATGTCCTCAGGTCATGGATCGTGTCAGGTTACATATGATATAGACTTCTGTTCATTTCAACAGGTTAGTTACACATAAAAAAACAAGAAAACAACGGTTTTGATAACAAATCAAGTGTTGCAACAGGCAGATTATTTCAGATTATTTTGTAACATTTATTTTATGTACAATGACACTGGTATTGCAGTGAAACGAGGCAAGTACTGAGATTATGATTTAACTTATTTGAACTAAAGTATTGCTGTAAACTGATCCACTGCTTTGTTGGACAGAAAAATAATAAATCTCTGAGCCAGCTCTGTCAGATCACAGACAGTAAAATATGACCTCAGTCAAATTCTCCAAAGGAGAGATCAATGTTTAACATGTGTTTACTGCGGTACTATTGAACTTAATTTGACAGCTGCTTCACTTTTTAGTGTTTTTTGTGAACCCCCTTGTCTGTGGGCATCACAACAATAGTTCGTGAGACATACTGCTCTAGCTCACTTATCCCTGCAGAGCTTCAACCCTGATGCTCGTAAGATAGTTCCTCTAACCATTAAATTCTTAATAACTATTCCATGATTATTTCGAAAACAACATTGAATTAGTTCAGTTCATAGTTCCTTATTGTCATTTACGACAAAGCATCACAATATAGGATATCTCTGGGCACTTTTCTACACACTATGAAGCATTCTACAGATTCTCTTTGAGTGTTTCACACTTCTTCAGTTGATCTATAACAGGAGAGCAAAGACAAGTGGTCAAAAAATGACCCCCCGGGGTCAGTGACACAAACAATCAATAAAAACCATCATGCCAAGGAGAGGAGAGAGCAGACAAAGGATCATTAGTGTATGCAGCACCACTGAGACTGCAGGTCCACACACAGAAAACTAAGACAGTTGTTCTGACAGGTGAGAATGGTCCCCTCACACACCTTCCCCACTGCCCCCCTGCTTCTATCTCACTTCCCTCTGACTGAACAATTTTGTCCAACGGTACAAGCCGGGGAGCAACCTCATCAACTCCCCAGGTTATAATCACACATAGGAGTAGGCAGGGAGGGAGGGAAGCAGAGTAAGATGTTCAGCTGGGTTAGGTCTGATGCTAATGCTCATTTAAAATAGTGACAGGCTGGAAGAGTGCAGCGCGAGCCAGGCTGCCTTAATTTCTCCCTGGAATAGCTCATGCCCGACCTCCGTGCCACATCCAAAATCTCTGGAGCTCAATTAAAATTGGATTAGGTGGAGATGCTGGATGTGCAGCACAGCATCTCTGGTGCTCTCCTCCCAGTAATGCCCCTGCTTGACACCTCTGCAACCCCCAACTCAAACAGTTGTCATAGAGACAGCATGACCCAGAGGAGGCAGCGTGCTGACTGAAAGGGGGGGGGGGGGTTTACAGAGGAAGGGAGGTGAGATCGAGGGATGGCTATGGAGCTGCGGGCGCACTGTTGAGGGCCAGTAGCAGCTCACTAAGAAGCAGGGTAGCTTTTATCTCCCTCCTGCTCTGCAGCCAGATGTTCTAGACATAGTCTTCTGAGTGCAATGCTGAAAGGCAAGTTGTACAGATATGCATCATGGGAAGGCCACAACAGCTTACTACATCAAGGCACTAGCAGGCTGTTATTTGAATACATATTAAGCTATCTGGATGTCTGGAGTATGGTTTGTCATTTTCAGCACAGTCTCTATTTGCTTTATTTATTTTTTTTTAAGTGCCATAAATTTTCTTCCTGAATTCTCCATTTGTTATATCATAGAAAGAGAAAGCAAAATGCAGTTTATACAGGCTTGTCAAGCAGACAATAACTGTTTGCTGTTAAGAACTGAAAAATATGCAAAAACAGCTATAATATGGTATCTCTGTAATGATTGTCATTATAATATTATTTTAACACTGGCTGTTTCTTGTTACGCAGCTAAAGTGAACATTTTGCTGCCATGACAAAGTGCAGGCCAAAGGGCTAGCTGTCAACAAAAGAGGGGCTAAAGAGGAGAAAAAAGAGCTGATTTCAAACAGCCCAGATCAAAAAATTTGTCATAACAACAAAGCTTTGGTCTAAACCAACACGCACGGGGCCCCTGTAGACTTGGATATTTGACAAAGCCCAGCCCTCATTTTTGGAGGCCCAGCTGTAAAAAATGCCATTTAATGAACCTGTCTGCTGAAGCTGTCCCCTGCCTGTCAGAGGTGTCAGCCAGTGACAAGCGCTGGGGACGGCCGCCTCCAGTCACAGACAGGCCTGCCAGCTGGAGACTTCGGCCCCAATCTAATCACGCCACCAGGAAGGGACCGGCGCTCTGCTCTTGGTCTGTCACGCTCAGGGCTGGGGGAGCAACGAGGGGGCGGGCGGAGGGGGTCTGGTATGGCCGACAAGCGCAGCCTTTTGTTTCCACACAGGTCCCTCCACGCAGGCTCATTAGGAGCCACAGGCGCATGCGCTGCTCTACCAGCTGCAGGGAGATATACCTCTCCAGCATAATAGCCATAATGCAATTTAACATCTCTGTCCTCTCTTTCCTTTATTCGCCTTCTCTTCTTTTCCTGATTTGACAGAGGGCAGGCGGCATTCTGCCTGTAGAACATCACAGGCGGAAAATGGAAAAATATTGTGACAGATGAGATGAGGAGAGGCACAGGTGACACCAGTGTTTAGGTTGAAACTCATATATAATAATGTGATGATGCTCAAATGGAGCACATCATACTTAAAAGCAATAGGAAGCCACTTCATGCATGGAAATAGAATCTAATCATTTCTGACTTCCAAATAGCTTTAACCCTATACTGACTGAGGCACTATGACAGATGTTATTAATAAATATAAGAAAAAAAAAATCTCTAAAATTTGATGCAATTTCCTCCCATATAGAACAGTACAATCCCCCTCCACTGCATCTATACCAAAATGGGTATAGAAGTAATATAATTCAGTGAGACCTCCAAGCCAGCATGACTGATATATTTATATGAGACTGTGGAGCACTCTGACAACGTGGTATAACAGCACCTCCGCTGCATCCTTCTCAGATTTGTCTAATAGGCTTCCACTATAAAGCCTCATGGTCTGCATGGTCCCAGGCGGCTATAGAGAACAGTGAGGTGGAAGAATAAGGGGAGGATACAAGAGGCAGTTTCATTTTGAGTGATATGACTACTCCCCCAGGAGCGAGTGGGATGGATTTCACACATGGCAATTTGGAGGATCAGCACACACTGCATATACTGTATTCAATGGCTGACCCCAGGCAATGTGGGCCAAATCTGTGAAGAGGTTGAGCAGTCGGAGAAGGCAAAGCAAAAGCATAAAGCCTAGTAACAGTGAGAGCAGAGAGCAACTCTCAAGCTAAGTGGGAGAGCATCATCAGCCACAGACAACATGGCTGGGTCACAAAAAAGAAAGAAAAAAAAAAACATTTAAACATGTTAGAAAATCAGAGCTAAGTAGTTCAACACAGTTAATAAAAACGACTCTGTTTACCCAGATTTCACAAAATACAACTTTTTTCTTATGTAGCCCATGTAATAACTAACCATATAGATATGTAGCGCTGGTTATATTTGCATAGATGTTGAGATAACCAGCTCTGAGTTTTCAGCTTGTACCCCAACACAAATGAGGTGAATGGAATTTTGTTTATCTGTGCTGAATGATATTCTAAAAATACATGAAAAAAATGGCCCTTTTATTCTGGAAAACCAATAAAACAACCATCCACAAAGACTATATAGTTCACAGAAAAAGTTTCAGTGTTGTTCACATGTGGTGTGTAATAACACTAGAATAACAGGGACATTTTGAAAAAAGGATTGTTCCTATTGAATTTTCTAATATTGATTTTCAATGGGATATTAGACCAAACGTATCTGTATGGATAAATACCACCTGGAGTAAGGGAGAAAATCTAACTTTTTGTAACTGAACTGACTCTTTAAAGAAAAAAAAGGGGGATTAACACAGTGTATGTATTCTTCTTTCTACAAATGACTCAGGTGTTCCACACCACTGTGAAATTAAACTAATTCTGGCATATTTAACTTTATGAAGTCATGCGGACAGAAATCTCAGTTGTATTACCATGACGTTCCAAAATCCACACTTTATTTTAGCTTTAATCCCTTTTGCATCCTGCAATGGTTTATAACATATGCCTGAACTTCAAAGCATTTGTTTCATCTGATCCCTCCTTAATGTGACAACAGTTATGAAGTGTAAAAATACAAAAATATGAAAGATTCCCCCAGATTATTAAAAAAAAAAAAATCAGCATTCCACTTGGTTCCTCTCTGAGAGACCCATATCTCAACTTCAATAAAGTAGCAAGCTCCTAATGCAGGTATTGGGGGAAAACAAGATACAGATTTGCATAATCAGTGTCACTATACATTTGGGTGGTAGCTGGAGTGTGGCAAGATGACACAGCTCGGGTGCTCTGGCAAGACCAGTGGGATAAAGGAGATGAATATGCATTAAATATGATGGCAGTTCACTGCCCCAAATGTCCAGCCAAGTTTGTCAATAACATTTATGTCAGGGATGGTATTTCATGCACATTAGCAGGCCCTGCAGTGCTGTCTTCAACGCTGCTGTGGTAGGACAGGTGGGAGGAGCTGTTTTCCTAACATGCAATTTCTTCTTAAAGAGTCAAGGTTTTTTAAACATTGTTTGTCCGTCTACGTTAAACTGAAAAGCCTCAAGAAATGCAATGAAAAAAAAGGTTACTGAGACTTTTGGATCCCTGCAGTGATAATACTATATACTATAATAAGTTTGGCACCAATCCACAAGATGCCTGCAAAAGGCCTCTGGGAAGTTAAAAGAAACAATCCAAAATAAAATGCATTTCCTTTATGACCTTACTGATTATATATACAAGCACAGTGGGAATTATAAATAGAAATTATACTGCTATTAGTTTTATTGCTACATTAGCAGTTATTACTGTAATTATTACTACTGTCATTGCTATTACTGTATTATTTGTATCACCTTACATTTTTTACATGGAGCCCGTGTTATGCTATGTTCTTCTCTCGCTATTCTCAATGCCCCCCCCTCTTAGATCTGATAATATTATCTTATGATCTGTATATAATTATAACAGCAAATTTTATGTATTTCATTATACTCAATATACAAAGTCAGAATTACTGATAGATTACTGTTTCCTCTCATACACAACCATCTTTTTTAGACATCATATGTAGTTGGATGCCGGTGCTGATTCCAAGAGTCTATTCACACCTTTACCCTTCACAGCTGTGGAACAGTATGTAATAGGCGGTGACCTTTTACTAGAAATAGCAAAAAGATGATGGGTATAAAAAATAATGCTACTGCTACATGGAAAAAACACTTGAAATTCATCACCACTGAAACCACAGCTATGAAGATCATATCCCTACTGGCATGACTCGAACTTTCAATGTACATTGGTCCTATTTGCCAGCTGGTGTTTTGTTCATGTTTGGCATAGGCTGTGTTGAGAGAGTTCTACTTGATATATTAAATAATTCAAATAATTTAGCTTTTCATTTACCAACCACCTACAGGCTGGGAACACATTATTTGGCCTCTTAGGGGCTCTGTCGGTTATCTTTGTGTTTTTGAAAAAAAAAAACAACAAAAAAACATAGATACCAAAGTACAAAGTACACTTCTTCTTTTAAAGCTGACAACTGGTGCAATTAACAGTCATGCAAGCATGACTCACCTTTTAGCAGTATTAGTAATGGTGATTAAGTTACATCAGAATTCAAGACTTATTCCATTACATGTGCATTATTTTGTTTCATCCCTGTAAGAAGAGACTTAATGATGTCTTGTAAGTAAAATGGATCCAGTGAGTAAACAAACAAAGAAAAGGGACACAACAAACATTTAAAAATGCATATGAACATGCTCAAGTGCTGACCCCCTCATTGCCACATCCACACACATACATGAACACACTTAGTGAGCACATCATCCAGATAAACAGCTTGAGGATGCCTTCACTAAGGAGCTTGAGAGAAGGAATGCAGTCATTTGGTATAGGGTCTTTTCAGCAAGCTTTTCCTAATGGGACTTTTTCAGGGACTTGTCAGCCTTAAGATGACTGAAATCTTCCTGGCCTGAGTACCAGCTTCCTCTGGCTGCCACTGAGAGTGCCAAGCTGATCGCTTTAAATCCCACGTTTTCTTTTTCAGTTTTTTTTTTTTTTTTTTTTTGGGTGGTGTGTGGGAGGGATAGGGGCTCAGAGCAAGACAGAGAAGAAGAGAAAGAATGAGACAAGGATGTAGAGGCGGAGAGACAGAGGAGGAGAGGGACAGAAAGAGCAAGTGGTTAGACGAGAGGGCCTGATGAGCAATGAGCGCCTCACTCGTCCTCAATTAATCTTGTCTCTCTACCTTTGCTTTGGCGCTTCCCTCAGCACCAAGGTAATAACGACACCCTCATCCATTATCCTTTTATCCCTGTTATTCACTGGGAATTGCTTAATAATATGTTACAGATTTGTCCTCCTTCATATAATTCTCTCTGTCATTCGCAGTATATCATCTGGAAAACACACAGCCCCCTTTCTGCTGGACGCTCTTTGAGGATTATCATGGGTGACACCTTCGGGATGCAGCCAGAATCTGGAGCATCATTTTTTCAGGCATAAAGAGGAATTACCCTGACTTATCTGTCATTGCCAAAGCACAACAAGCCATTCAGGGCCAAAGCAAAGGTGGAACAGGTTCTTATCGGCTTCTCTGAACGAGAAGACTTGTAAATTTATGCTAATGAGGGCCTTTTGTGATCCAGGCTCACCCCTTGGGGGTGAACGGGGCTTGCAGGGGATGATAATCTGGCTGTTGAGTGCACTAGATAATTTGTACTTTATCCTCATGTAATTATATAGTTTAAATCTTTTTACCAATGCTAATCCTGCGACATGAGGAAGTGTCTTAACCATGTCTGTGGTTCTTAGCGGCGCTAGTTAGCGTGCATGTGACTCTCTCTCTCTCTCTCATAAAATCACGTAGGAGGCATGCAACACTGATATAATTACTCTGACTTTCCATAGACCGTGCTATGAATCCTCATATCATTTTGATTCACCTTAGCAGGCAGGCAGGAAGCCAAGCTACTAGCCGGGGGGTATGAGAGACAACTCAGAAAAGGTGAAAAAGCGGTATGAACGGCTAAAAGTGCCCTCTCCATTTTGGTCAAGAAAGAAAGATGGAGGAGACCAGGAAAATGGACACACAAGAGTAAAAGTAAGTGCACTAGGGCAGCTTTGTGTAGCTTTTGAGGACTCTCCGCTGTCCAGTGGGACTCCAGGCCATCTTGTGTGCCTGCCAAAGCCGACAGCCCCTGACAAGCTGCTTGGCGTGCTGTAATTTGACTAATTACACTGGATTAGACCATATTAATGCAAGCTGTTTTCTCTAGGGTCACTGACCCACCCAGTGTGTCCCTTGCTAGTTTCCCCCTTTTTGGTGTAGACAAAAGACACACAAGAAAGAAAGTAGACTCTTTGTTTTTTGAAATTATACAACAATGAACATGTATCTATATCCTTGACATTATTTTTATAATGGGGAGAATGTGCTACAAAGCATCCACAGCAGAGAGAGCTGTGAGATACAGCCTGCATCTTCCTGAGGCACATCATCACAGAATTTTTTGATAACAAGCAGAATCTTTTGCCTGCTTTATCTCTCTGCAGGAAAAGAAAAAAACAAAATAAGGACTGTTCAGAATCTCACAGAGGTACCAGAGTTCACAAAATTGTCTTTTTACAAAGGCATATGGAGGAGGGGGGTCTCCACATGCTGACAACAACAGTGTAAAATTTCATTTTAATTTTACTTTTATCTAAGCAAAATATCAAGACGAAATCTGAGTAATAAGGTCCAGTTTTGTGTGTGGTTTGGTTGAATTAATATTTTTCTGAGGAAAGCGTGTTGAAAACCAGGATATATATAAATAATAACAGACACATTATTAGATGTGCTTTAAAAAATGAGCTGTTAAACTAAAAAAAAAACCCAGAGAGAATACTTATTTGCAAAAAGAAGGAGGGAAACCAATCCTCATTTGCATTTGCAAAACTCTAAAATGAAAGGGGGGAAATGAGCCATAGAATATGTGTGTTTTAATACAAGTGCTCTCCCAATTGTACCAAATCAATTTGAGTTTCACACAATGGAGAGGCAGCTTCACTGTTTGTATGTGCTCCTCTGCCTTGAACACGGTGTAATAATAGTCTTAAACCAGGCGTTATAAAGACAGAATACCAAAGAGGCTTACAGCCTTGGTTTCATGAAACATTTAGGCAAAAGTTCCAAAGGCTGAGGATGATGAAAGAAGGTAAGCTTGAAAATGGGCCTCTGGGATCCACAGCCCTTATTGTACAGAAGTCACATCAAATTAATACTGAGGGCCATTTGCAGCCTTTCTTCTCCTGAGCTTTTCAGAACGGATTAAGCTATGAAAACTCAGAAATTACTAAAGCACCTATTAGGCATTATGCTCACCCTTTCTTCTCTTTCCCTTTGAAAGTCATTGAATGTGTTTCACATCACTCGTACTTAAATTCACAAGTTGTTTTCCCTCTTAAAAGAATGTCAATTTTATAAAATGTGTCAGTTTAAAATGCATATTTCCATTTGCGATTTAAAAAAAAATGTTTACTCGTATATACATAACACCATTTGCCATTCTATAACCTCTCTATAATCATTATTTAGCATGTTTTTGGATATGTATATCACATAAAAGTACATAGTTTTATGGCAGTTTCCTGAAGGTCTCTGACAGTGTTTCTACACTGATGAAGGGTCAGTATTAGTGGGGTTCTCTCAAGCTCTCCACACACCTCTTTGCTCTCTCAACACTTCTTCAAAGAAGCGCATGGAGTGCATGAATTGTAATTATGGCTCCTAACAGGATTCAAGAGCGTCCAAACGATGGCACTTGAGAACCAGGTCGTGTGGAGTTAAACGGCTGTCAGACACTCAAAGCTCCCCAGCATGTGAACAAACCCACAAAGGCTAGACGTGTCCACTTCTAGGGCCCTCCTACCCACTTTCCCGCTCATAAGGAGAGATTAAAATCAACTAAGGCCCCTTTAAAGACCCATATAGCCTTTCTGCATCTTAACTCACATCCCACTTTTCAAGAGGTGTTACAGCTTTCTAGGTAAGATACTGAAAATGAGGGATCCAAATTAGTGACAACTAGTAAAAGAAATGCATGATTTTGCCCCAGATAAAATACCTGGTTAGTAGAAATGTGCTGTTTCATAAAGATATAAGACAACAAAACACAAGCGGAACATATGTGAGAGGGGGAAGCAGAGGTGTGTGGGAGATCAGGTATTTGTTATTACCTAAGAAACCACCCTAACCACAATGTCAGATTATCTCCCAACCTTGCCTTCAGAATAACGGAAAAGATCATCTGTGCTCCCCAGACAGTTTCAATGACTCACCAGGGCACAAGACCCCTGACTACACATTAAAGAGACCAGCCTTCAGGAAGGCCCTATCCCAACTTCAGCCTCATCCTACTCCTTAAAGCACCCAAAAGAAACCAACCTGCAGCGTGAAGTCCCTATGCATGACCCTTATTTAACTCCTAATTGGATTGAGAGCCGCTCAATCCAAGAAAAAAAAAAATTCTACATTGTTCATTCAGCTGAGATTTTCTTTAGCATTCCTTCCAGTAGTTTGCCTCTTCAACAATAACATTCAAAATCAAGTTACTGAAAACTTTTTTTCCCTTTTCAAAACACAACCAGATTTTCCAAAAATGGGAGTATAGGTAAAACCTTTTTCACCTTTTCTTTTAAGGCAAAGCGCTATTTGATTTTCACAGGGTGCAAGTGACAGGCTGAAACAAAGCCCAGCACTGGCCATTGTGTAGCCTTTCACTGTTGTAATGGTCTTAAAATGGCTACAAGCAGGGCCCTATTCAGTGCTGACCAGCCTGCTCAGCTCTCTTCTCCACATCCAACATAAACTCTGCGCCAAGCGAGAACTCTGAGGTCAGCTGATGAGTGAATGAGGGACTAAGTTCACTCATAACCACAGTCTCAGACTATCAGCGCCTGTAGAAGTTCTCAACACATTTACACTAATTATAGAGAATAAATAGTGCCATAACAACAGCATCAATCAAGTTCATTACAGAAAATAGCATAATGACAATAATTACAATAATATCTCATTAAGAGAGAGAATGAGAGACAGGGGAGAATTAATAGCAGACAGGTGTACAACACACTGCAATTATGGAACCTGAAATTAGTTCATTGCCTCAAGGCAAACAGAAGAGAAAGGGAAGGTTGTAAGTGGGGGTGTGTGTGTTTGTGTATGTGTGTGTGCACGCACTGGGGAGCTGGTTTCAGGGCTGGGAGTAGGACTGATAGAGAGAGGCTCACTGACAAAAAAAGGAATTGCAAATAAGCAAACAAAAATGTCTTAAATGTGTAAATTAGGGAGAAAAATAAGAGGGAAAAGCAGCTTTTCCCTGCAGACTGGTGCCTTAGATGAGAAGGGAGCAGTGAAACGTGATCAAGGGGAGCCGTGGAGCGGTGCGGCAGGCGTCAAGATGAGCACTCAGCCAGCGAGTGGCAGCTTCTCCTTTTCCAGTCAATCATTCATTACAGAGCCAAGTGCTGTGGAGGAGTGCCTCCTCTTTTTGACCTATCATATTACTGCCTCTGTAAACTCCTAATCCCCCCTTCGTTAGATGGTGTCAACAGCCGACATGCTCTCACCCTGCCACCACACTCCCTGCTCAGACACCTCCCAAGCCCTGCCAAGACCACAGAACTGACACTATAATAAAATCGTTTGAAATTTAACAGGGTAGAACGGCAGAACTTTATCCATCTTTTTTGGTGCTTTCATCCACCTTTTTGGTTTGTTTTTTATTGCTAGACAGAGATTCAGGAAATTCACTTACTAATTAATCTTTTTTTTACCATCAGTTTCAGGCCCCTAGTCTCTGGTAAGCAACACTGAGAAAGTCTGACTTTAGCTCTTCAATCTTTCATTGGTTGGTCTGAGCGGCCTCGTTCTTTTTCGCCTTGGGGCTGTGCCTGAGCAGGTGAAAGCCTGGAGGCAGGAACCTGCACATCAGCACTTCTTCGTCCATCATGACTCTTTCATGGGGAGCCTGTCTCCTGAGCTTCTCTAATGGAGCCCAGTGAGATGACTACTATAATGAGTCCAACAGATGAAAGCCCAGCAGGACAAAACAACATTCAGATACATCTCCACACACGCCGGGGCACCAATCAGGGACTTGCTGTGTGAATGTTGTTATTTAGATAAACAAAAGAATCAGACACAAAATAAGAAACTAGATGAAGCATCTGTGTTTTGGCAGGACTCCAGAAAGGAGTTCTGGAGTGGGTGAACATGTCACGCTGATCACAAGCAACAGAAAACAATCAAGTTCATCACAAGCATGTGCAAACATATCACATACCCAACTGTCTGTCTTTCACATGCGTTAGTGCACAGACCACCACCTCACAAACACACACACAGATCCATACAGTGTGTGTATGGGTTTAGGTAAGGTCCCAATTTAAGCTGACAGATACCAGATAGAAGATACTCAAGCAAATGACAGAATTGATTCAGATGGTTCTGTGTTTAGCTGAATGTGACACTGTCACAACAACACTATTACACATGAGTGAAGGCCAGCAAAGTTAATATGCTTCATTTCTTAATGACATATAGCACATAAGCCTTTGTAGTCTGTGAGGATCTTAAAATATTTTACCTTATTGGGAATATATATGTAAATTTGTGAGATAAACTTTGTCACGGTTGAGACACACCTACCACATAACACGGTTTGAGGGATGTTAATTACCGTATAAAATAAGCAATTGGCATCCTGCCCCATATGTCCCACTTTTTCAGTGAGGAAGATGGAAATGAGGTGGGGTAGATTTGATTGTGACATGCTCTCCGTCTGTGCTCCACGATGTGTGGCTTTGCCAGTAACAGGCTAATATTCAGCACAGCTCACCACCACCAGAACTAATGAAAGTAGACAAAATGTCTCTGCTGCCATCTTTGTCTAGCATCCGCTCAGGGTGAGCCTCCCTCTTTCCCTCCTTTCCTTTTCACCTCCCCTCTTTCCCCTCGCTCTTGAAGGGAGGGTGACAGCGGCATAAAATGGTGGCGAGCAAATGTGCCTTCCATGTGGCAGCAGTGGTGGGGGTGACAGGCCAGGCTGAGGCCAGCACTATCAGCAGTGTGTGGCTGTTGCTTTGAACAAGCTGGATGGTCGCCATGGAGGATCAGGGCCGAGCTGATGAGATACCAGTGGTTACAGACAAAAGCAGCTCAATATCAAATCAAGAAAGAGCCCACCCATCCCCAACAGAAAACAGTCTGCCCTTTAATAAATTTAAACTCAGTTGTCTAGGGTGGCCTGTTAATAACCAACAGAACATCACCCAGTTATTCCAAATAGACAGTTTTAATTTGCTGAATTTCCTTCAGATATTTCCTAGCTAATTCTAGATCATCTAGATACTTAGATCAAGATGCTATTACATTAGATGTAAATATCAGACACAAAACTCTCAGAAGATTCTGAGAGAGTCTAAGAATAGGGAATGTCATATGGTGCACAAATTATTTAGACAGACTTTTGATTTTGGGCTATATACAAATTTACTTGATTCAACTCAAAATATAAGAGATAGAAAACTTAAATGTCACTATTATTATATGTATAATGATATATCAGTATATGCATCCATGCATAAAACTACCTAACAAAGCAAACTCCCTTCATTCAGCAATTTGCGGTTGAGTCATTCAGGGGGTTGTTAGTTAACCCTGAGCTCAGAGGATCATGAAGCAAGGGCATAAATCACAGAGTGAAACAAGGCAGACTCCTCCGATTCATTAATGGAAATGATCTGTCAATATGCTGGAGTCAATTCACACGTGTCAGCTGTGCTCAGCACACAATGGGCCAGCCAACTTATGAACTCCCAGCACCACTCCACCGAGTCCATAAAACAACTGGCAACGCCGCTGGGGAGCACCCCAAGACACCACCCTCTTGCACAGACCACCAGATGACACAGATGGGGCGAAACCAAACAAAGACGAGACTCCCTTTGTACAAAGAGGGACCCCTTTCAAAAGCTATTCATGCAACAAATTGGGGAAATCTGGCCATGCAACTCTCTGGGTTTGCTCTTTTATTAGCATGAGCCTTACGTCACAGTAAGTGAAATCAGATTTATGGCTCCCTGATGCAAAGGTGGTTAAAATCAAGCACACTTTTAACACACAAAACTTTTTTTTAAAGCCTAACCGTAACTAACAACAGCTCTACACGACCAACAAAGTAACAAGCTGTTTCACGTTTTACTACACTTTGCCATCTTGCACAATGACACTCAAAGCATCAACTCAAGAAAAGCTAATGAGGAAAATTACACACAGGGACATTGCTGATCCATGCTTACATGTTCTCTCTTCCAGACTTGATGGATTGTTTGACTAAATATAGCACTAACTTTGCCAACATGATATTTTTTCATTGTTAAATCACCTTGGCAAGCTTGCAAGCAAATCTAAGTTAATTGTAGTTTCTATTTTTTGTTCACTATATCAGTTAAAACAGCAGACAGTAATGAGTCTTAGTAGTCACAGAGACTGATGACTATTATCAGTCACAGGTACTGTAGGGGACTCCTCCATTTTATGGCACCTCTAAACTGCATCAAGCTTCAGTACTTTCAAAGTCAGCCCATCAGTTAGGGAGGTTTGTTTCCATGTAGGTCATTAAATATGTGCACACAAGCTTTCTCTTATTAGGCCCTCTGCATTTTTCTTTTCTTGTTCTTTCTCAGCTGCACACCCGTGCTGCTGCAGCAATCTGCATAGAGAGACATTTGTCATCATTAGCCCTGCTCTGACAGTTGGCACCCAGCACCTCAGATCTCTAGGACTGGCAATTATGAACCCTTCATCCCTTATTTAGGCTACATCGCCTAATTTCATCACAGGCCTCACCAGCAGCATTTGATTACCAGCAGCTCTAAACCTAAAATAAGCCACCAATTCTTCTATGTTCTTTGTTTTGTGCTTAAATGCACTCCTACTCTTAGATCACATGACATGTGGGAGAGAGCTGTGTTCAATTAATCTGAGATTTGAAATTACTTATAAGACACAAGGACTGCAAAGAGGATTGTAGATGAGCATCATGGGGTCAGTGGGCAGATGATTACAGCGCCCACCTTTAGATGGTAGACATCTCGCAGACATTAAGATTAATCACACCGCTGCTGGTGCTGCTGGTGCTGCTGGTGCCGCTGAATGGGTGCCTGACAAGATGGAAGTCAGACACATAGTTTTCTATGACAAATAAAAGAAAATGTAAAAGAACTAGATGTTTACAAATAAACTAGTCAAATCTTTGAGAGCGATCTGAGCCCTACCAATTTGCAGAAAACACAGGAAAAAGCATGCTGAAAAAACATGCACACAATGTTTAGCATTGTCACGTACAACAAAATACAAGGCTAAGCTGTATGCTCATAAAACAAGTGGAAAGCACTGCACCAGCACTTTCACAGCACCTAACTGCCAACTACATAACCTGCACAGGAAAAAAAAGAGTGTACTGAACACTATGTAAGCCTGTATTTTTCTTTTTGTGCAGAAAACTAGACATTTTCTGGATTGTTATTTTGGCAAACAAAACTGAATAGTATTCATGCTAAATTCATGCAAATACATGCATGTAATTTATCACGAAGGCTGACAAGCGTACCATATTGCAGAGGGGAGGGGTGAAGGGCCAAATGAAGCTGAGACAATCAATTAAGTTTCATAATTTCCACTTTTCTCCCGCTCTCTGTTTCCTCAAGATTTACATCATGTTGATAGGTTTGGTGTTTTGTGTGCATGTGCTATTGATATGGTTCATAGTGAATAGAGCCTGTTGAGTTTATCAGTAGTGGGTCTCCGAGAGCCTCTGGCTATGTGGTGCAGCTTCTTGACTTCTCCAAAGGAGGTTGCTAATACACAGTGCAGAATAAAACAAATGAATGGACACAATCCAAAGGGGGTCTTCAGTGAGGCTCTGGGCCCAAAAATTAACTGGCCTCCTACAGAGACACCATATTGCTTGGAATAATAATTTTCCGTTATTAAAAATCCCAATGACAATTTCATTTTGTGACAAATAAAATTATAGAAAATGTGTCAAAGTGAGTGGCTATCCCATGAGATTAAAGTATATTATTTCACACAGTTTGAGAGCCAGTATTGATGTCACATCTCTTAAGTGTCACTGCTTTTAATCTGATTTATATAGAAATATGTCATCCTATTAGGTCCTCTTTGACTAATCTGCACATTAGCCTGGGAACTAGCTGGTACACTCCCTTTGTACAGGATATGGCTTGAGATTCTTTTTCTAGCGTACTAAATGACCCCAAAAATTTAATGAAAATGCATATGGCAGCCCTTATTTGTTCTTGTGTAATAGGATTATTGAAATAATAAAACATCATCTGTAATTATGCTGCCTGTTAGAAGATTCCTGGTCATAAAGGTCTTGATCCAGCTTAAACTCATCTAAATGATATACTTATATAATGTGACTAATAGTCATGAGGTAACAGAAAATTGAAACTTAACGCCTACATAAATGTTACTGCATAAATGTTACTGTGAAACCTTTTGTTTATAATTTAGAGCTAAAGTGAGAGCCATGGAGGATTCTGTTGGTCAAAGAAGCCAATAAACAATATTTGCAGAGAGTGTGGTCTTTCAGTTTCCCTCCTGGAGACTCCGGAGAAAATATTAGTAAATGCTTGAGGCTGCTATTTTACAGTAAAATAATCATGTTAACACAGATTATGCTTATTTGTATATGAACACATATGCGTTGGTTAAATACATATACTGTGTATATGTGACTAATTTACATGTAGAAATAGTCTATAAAGCCTTGAGGATGAAGTACACTAACATACACTTAATGAGATCTGCTACAATCAGTGGAATATCATCTGAAGTCACTCAAAGCACGAGCGATACCATCAAAGGACAATTTGAGCCATCAGAAAAGTACCACTGACCCTATGCCCGGCCATGTTAACAGGACGATCAGTCTTGCTAGAAGAAAGGAAAAAGAAAAATGGAGGAGAAAAAAATGAATAAGTGTGGAGGCATGCCCTGGAAACAAAGAAGCCTTCAAAACAGGGTCACATGCTCGTGCAAAATTAGGGGAAGTAGAAGTCATTGTATTGATTTACACAATCATGCATGCATTTTGCTGGGTCAGAAACAGGCCTGTGCTGGAATCACAGCCCCATATATCACACTGGAGGGCCTCCAATAGCCTAGTGGGATGGCGAATGAAGCAACAAAGCTTACAATGTTGTAATGGTAAAGATAGGGGTAAGAAGATTGGATTGTCTTAGGCCAGACCTGACAACTGCTGGAGTCTTGGGACTACAGAGCAGGTTGAGTTACTGTGAGATCTGTGCAGCCACATGCTTTAGATTAAGAGGTGATAATCTCAATGAAAATCCCCCCCCCCCCGCCTTCTATCACGCATACGGATGGCAAAAGGCTGGAGCACAAACTCGAGAGGTGCAACTGGATTCGTAGGTATCCAACTTGGAGAAAGATCGCCTGGAAAGTGAGGCTGGTCTGGTTTCAATAAAAGGCAAGTACCTGCTGGGCCACAGACAGTGGGAGACAGTGAGAGAAGACTATCAAAGCCTGAGAGGGGAAGAGGCTTTTAGCTACCTCTCACCACATGAAAACCTTCTATAATATATTCCATATCCACCTGAAATATATCAGTAAGAATATCATTTCTGGTTATGAACTTTAATCAGACAAGAACTAGAATCTTTTATTCCACTCTTTTAATTCCATAATAAGCCTTTATGTGGACCTCTATCTCATCCCAAAATTCGACTTATGAAAAACAAAAGATGCTACTCCATATCTGTAATTTCTGCCTGGTAACAGTGTGAAATTATCACTGGGGCTTGCCAAGAAGCTACTGGCAGTATGTCCATGACAGGCTGTGATGATAATGGGAGTCACCTATCTATCAGGGTCCTTCCCGCACATGCCAACTCCCGCTCAGCCGCATCCATGTACTGAGAGTCAGAGCTGACGAGTGGCGGGTTGCCCTCATAATGTCTGGTCGTATGCAGTTCTGACTAGAGCAGAGATGAGTGTAAATGCCTTTGTGTTCCTTATCTGATCCGTGCAGCATTATCTTTTTGAAGTCCTCTTCAAAGCATACACTGTACCTTGAGAGATGGAGTGCCAGTGCAATGATGAGAGCCAGAGAGGGTTTAGTGTGGAGGCAAGATCTCTTTATTGTGAATCACTGTCTGCATCAGACCAACAGAGCTGTACCTAAAAACAACTCACTAATACAAAATGGGACTTCATATAAAACAGTCAACCATACCAATCTTAATTCTTAGAATTATTGGCAATTTATTTTTTTTAGTTTTCTTTTTTAATTCAAATTGTAATTTTTTTTTTTGCAATTAGTGTTTTGCTGCTGCTATTATTATATTTTTGCTGAAGAAATTAAATATATTTATCATTACCTAAACAGATTCTAGACTGTATATTATTTACTTCATTTTATAAATAGTCATTTTTGGAACACTGCCATTTGTGAAAACAATAATTTTAACATAAGTATTTTCAATTATAAAAATAACAATTATAAAAGCACAGACCGACCGTTCACTCCTTTACACATTCTTCTCTCGTTTATCAATTGGAATTCATAGTTAAGTAAACAGGTTAAGATATTTTTCATTTTTGTAAGAAAGTAATGTATGTTGAAAGCACAACCGTTGTTGTTCTTTCCCCCCCTCTGAATATGCATTAATTAAATGGTTAAAAATACTGGTGCATGGAATTATTGCACATCACAGTACAGGCTGTTCCCGCACATTAAGCGCAAAATAAAAAGACTTTCTCAATCTGCAGGTTAACACACAGGCTTGAGATGTAAACTCTCTCGTGCATCACAGCCACGACAATTAATGTGTCAAATATAATCAGACCGCTAAATATAAATAGCGCCATAACATTTTAATATTTCAGAAATAAGCCTGGTGCCTCACCAGACTGTTCAATAAATTTAACTGACCCTGAACGCTCTAATTGATCAATTAAATCGTGATTGTTTTATTAATATACGGCCCCAAAACCAAAACGTATAAATTCGCCAAACCTCACCTGCAAACATATTTTGCTTAAAAGAAATTCCCTAAATGATTGCAGTCTATTTTTAATTAATCTGATTAGGTGCACTAAAGTGATAGAAAACAAAATGGCGAATTTAAATGTTTTATTATCCGAAGACATAAACACTTTAACGAGTCTGAACCCACCTACTGTTTCATATATGATTCAATATAGCAGACTAAAAAAAGCAGCAGATAAAGTCCAAAGGAAAAGCAACGTAACGCAGAGAAAATGCTGTTTTTTTTTCCCCTCTCTCCAAATGCGTAGGTGTACTTCCGCTCCTCGATATACTACTACTACCTGTACTTTTTACTTGTATATAACACCCGAGGATGAATTTGTTTTCGATAAACTGGAAAGCGGTGACGCATCAGACAGCGATTGGACATCCTGGTTTCAACTCCTCCCTTATAATAAAGAGTGTGTGTGTGTGTGTCTCCCCTGTTGTAAAACACAGCAACACCGGGCGTCTGCGGCAGGAGGGCACACTCCACTCTGCGCAATTACGCGGACTCCTAACTGGCACAGTGACCAGAGAAAAACCAAAAGGCGTTTTTTCGGCTACTGCACCTCGCAAGGTTGAAATGGACTTTTAATCAGGGCGTGCTGATAATTTAGGGGACTTGCTTCGAGCACTTCAATGCAGTTTACGGTACAACAGCTGTGAATGTTGTGATATGATTATTACGCATGTGCTCTGAGCACAGCTTTGCATAGTTGTCTTATAAATAGACATTTTTTTTCTTTTTAAATAGCTTTCTTTCTTCTCTAAAATTGGCTCCCGTACAAACAGCCGCGTTGGATCCCTCGGCTTATTGCGAGACTCCGGTGTATAACCCGGATCTCTGCCCTAATATGATAGCCGCCCAGGCAAAGTTGGTATATCACCTAAACAAATACTACAACGAAAAATGCCAGTCTCGAAAAGCAGCCATCTCCAAGACCATCCGGGAGGTGTGCAAGGTGGTTTCGGATGTCCTGAAGGAGGTCGAGGTGCAGGAGCCCCGCTTCATCAGCTCTCTCAGCGAGATGGATAATCGTTTCGAGGGACTGGAGGTCATTTCGCCCACCGAGTTCGAGGTTGTGCTCTATCTGAATCAGATGGGAGTATTCAACTTTGTGGACGACGGCTCTCTCCCGGGCTGCGCCGTGCTCAAACTCAGCGACGGCCGCAAGAGAAGCATGTCTCTCTGGGTTGAATTCATCACAGCCTCTGGTTACCTCTCGGCGCGCAAGATCCGGTCGAGATTTCAGACACTGGTGGCGCAGGCAGTGGATAAATGCAGCTACAGAGATGTTGTCAAAATGGTCGCTGACACAAGTGAGGTGAAGTTGCGCATTAGAGACAGATATGTGGTGCAAATCACGCCGGCTTTCAAGTGCACTGGGATCTGGCCGCGAAGTGCTGCGCATTGGCCTCTCCCTCACATCCCCTGGCCGGGACCTAACCGAGTGGCAGAAGTCAAAGCGGAAGGTTTCAATCTTTTATCCAAAGAGTGCTACTCGCTGAACGGCAAGCAGAGCTCAGCGGAGAGCGACGCCTGGGTCTTGCAGTTCGCCGAGGCCGAAAACCGGCTCCTCCTGGGTGGATGCAGGAAGAAATGCTTGTCAGTCCTCAAAGCGTTGCGCGACCGTCACCTCGAACTGCCCGGTCAGCCCCTCAACAACTACCACATGAAAACTTTGGTTTCCTACGAGTGTGAGAAGCATCCCAGGGAGTCAGACTGGGATGAGAACTGCCTCGGCGACCGCTTGAACGGGATACTATTGCAGCTTATTTCGTGTTTGCAATGCAGAAGGTGCCCGCATTATTTCCTGCCCAATTTAGACCTGTTTCAAGGAAAACCTCACTCTGCTCTAGAGAACGCAGCCAAACAGACTTGGCGACTGGCAAGAGAAATACTGACCAACCCCAAAAGCTTGGAGAAACTCTGAGGTAAAACAAAAAA
The DNA here is from genome assembly GCF_001640805.2 of Lates calcarifer. Lineage (NCBI taxonomy): Eukaryota > Metazoa > Chordata > Actinopteri > Centropomidae > Lates > Lates calcarifer. The sequence goes on along the minus strand of NC_066853.1, from coordinate 18,157,772 downwards.
ATATGTTAGTTAACCTCGTCTTAAAATTTGTGGTAAAGAGGCCTAACGAGCTCATAAACGGACACAAAAATATTGCCAATGCAAAGTCTTGTGAAATGTGGCTGTCCTCTGTTGTTGAATATGTTTTGGCCTAGCCTGTTTCAGGATGATTTTTTTTTTAAATAACTGTTTAGTTTGCCATTATCCCCGTGCACCTTTTGGCGGTGTCAATATTTAGGAGCAAGTTTAAATTATTGGCCACCATTAAACCAAGAGGCCACCTCAACAGTGGTTTCTTTTCTATCCGTGCCACACGGTTGCCTAAATCCAACATTTCCCTTAAATGCTTTAAAATAAAGCCCCGTGACAAACTTTGGAAAAAAAAATAAAAACACACACCTGTACATTTTATACTGTAAATACATTCATACATTGTGATTCAAGTGGTCTGAAATTGTGAATGTTGTTCTGTGACACGTAAATAGGATCCACCTGTTAAAATCGACTTCTGAACTCTTTTCTTTATCTGGTAGAAACGTTAATTAATTTATACTTGCATCAGTGGTAGTCTGATTCATCTGTTTCAATGGACATTTTCTAATTTTTGAAAGTTTACATTTTGATGGTAGGCGTACGACATGTTACAATGAAAACATTCCATCAATTTACTTGAATTATTATTTAAAGTACTCGAACTTTTTTTTTTTTTTTTGGTTGTTGTTTTTCTCTACCATGCTTAGGCCTACATGATAAAAAATGAAAATGATAACATATATATAGTATATATATATTACAGTTTAATTGAAAAAAATGCACTTGAAATACACTGGATTATAACATCTGTGATCTGATTTTTTTATTTCTGTCTTTGATCTAATTTAAAGAGCTAATAAAACGAGCTGTTTTATATTTGTGTCCCATTATGGTTTTATTAAATGTGATTCTGACAGTAGTGCGGTAGGCCTAATGCCATGCAATAATAATAATATAATGGGATTTTTAATTCCAGGATCTCTGGCTCTTGTAGGTGTTATACACAGATCAGTTTGACACCTAAAAAAAAGGAAAATAGGGGAAAAGGAATATTTTCCATTCACATTTTAAACACATCTGTAACCCTGCAGAACAGTGTGTTATTTTAAATTTCAACCCCCTGTGCAAGAAATTCGCGTGTAATTTGTTTTAAAAAGTAAGTGGATAACCAGTTAACTTGGCATAACTTGACAATCTGTCAACGCTGTCTGTTGGCTGTGCCTTAATGATGAATAGGCCTCAGAGGTCACTCTATTATTATTATTATTATTATTTTAAATGCAGATGCAAAGTCAAACACACAAAATAGAAATCAACCGTGAATTACTACAAAAGTCTCTCCATAAAACGTCATTAAATAACACTAAAGGCAAATCAGAGTGTGGACAGAGGCGCAGCGCACCTCTGAAAACAACGTGTGTAAATCCGCGCGTTTTCATTGTGTATCAACAGCTGTCTATTAAAAATCGAGTGAATGTTTAATACCTGTCGGTCAGTTACAGTGTGGAAGGGAAAAAAATCAACAGCGAAACGTGTTCCCGCTTTAAACTCTGCACACTTGCTTGCGTGTTACTTACCTTTGGGTCGACACTTTTGAAGGCAGGGTCATCCTCGTCTACCTCAAAGTAGATTTCAGTGGTGGTGATGGACAGAGTCCCCCGGGCCACCAGGACGGGGGCAACAAGCTGGGCCGGGCTGCTCAGAACCACTGGGCCTGCAGAGTATGGAGGGGGGTGAGGGGGTGGGGGGGCAGCCACATGCCGAGTCAGTATAATATGGAAATAAATATTTACTGTATGTTAAATAAATCAAGGCTGAGGTTAATTCTGTAAAACGGATAGGCTAAATGCGATTACAGGGGGATAGCACCATCATGACAGCGGCCTGTTTGTATCTCACACACACACACGCACTCCATAGCGCGTATATAAAAACCTGCGCGTATTAACATTAGAAAAAATTTAAATTAATAATTGTAGTTCAGTTGGATATCGTGCGTTAGGACAGCTCGGCCAAAGTTTTCCGTTTTGAAGTTTTCATCGTGCCCAAAAACCAAAGGCCTTAGAGCGCCTTTTTGTCTTTGTGTTGCACTTGTTCAAATGCGCATGACAGGCTACAGATTCATCAGGCCTATAAACAGACAGAGGTGTCATGGAAACATAGTACCTATTTGTACCCGTTTGTAAACCAGGTCGGATCATAACGCAAACAACCACAGCCACTAAGAAAAAAAAAAGGTGTTTAGTTATATAGAACATTAAATAATTCCTATGTCCCTGACATATCGCCATAATGGATGCGCAGCACAGATCTAAAATATGATTTTGCATCAACTGATATTTAGAGGTGCTTTAACAGGGGCAATCTGTAAGTGGATTCAGAGAATTAAAACATATATGTGGCCTATATATAGCCTACATACATTCATCAAAACATGTAGGAAAACAATGAAACTCGAAGCTTGTTTTTAAGTCCAAATAACTGCTCAGTATTTTAAGGTGGGTTTGTGACCCTGCTCAGCTGATAGTGATCACATCTTTATTTCAGTCTCCTCCCTCCCCCCTCTGCCTCTGCTTCATCCTCCATGTTCTCAGATCAGTGTCGCTGTAGAGCAGCGTTACAGTGATTTGTCTGCTCTCAAACGAAAAGCTCTCGAAATCGGGATATTTATCGATCCCTTAAACTCCAAAGAGCCACTTTAATGTCTCATCAATCTTAATCTGCGTTCCTCAGCCAATTATGGCCGATAGTGTTACAGGAATACAAGTGGATTTCGGTCTCAACTCCCAGAGCGCCCCTTCATCGCTCTTGCAGTCTGCACAGTCAAACCGCCCTCCCTGGATTTTTTTTTTCCTTTTTTCTTAGCGTTGCTCGGGTCCATTAACGGTGATCCTATCTGCTGATGCTATCAGGCCAGGCGCTACACGTTGCTTACAAGCTTCATATGAGAAGTAAATACTTGCAGTAACCTCATCCTGTTTTACTGCATTTCAGATAACGTTTAGTGTATTTGTAAAAGACTAAAAAAAACAGTTACACGCCATTCAAAAAGTGAAAGTATTTATGTTATGCTACGTTAAGTTATTATTATTATTATTGCCAACTAACCCTTTTTGTAGCATTTCTTTCAGCTACAATAAAAGCAGATTGTCTTTATGTTACAAGCCCATTCACCTCTCACTAAAAATAACACATCTAGAACTGATGCATTGTATTACGGCCCTATAGGGCTACAAAGAGAAAGACACTAGCCTGAAGCATTAAACCACAGCATCCATTGCTCATGGGGAGGAAGAGGATTAGGCAGTAATCCCCTCAGGGATCCTTCCATAATTAGGCTATATGGCATTAAAATGTTTACATGAGAATAATGAAATTAAGGTCAAGTTATACTGGATAAGTGGTGTATATAGGCTAAAGCTTAGAATACTGGGCTGTTGGGTCTTTTTCTTTTTATGAAAATGCAAATATTTGTCAAGTGACAGGCCAATTTAATGACGTGATGAAAACTCTCATCTTGGTGTGGTGGGAATTTGGAAGAACTGCTGAGAATATGGGTGTATTATTACCCACAATCCATCTGCTGGACTGCAGAGTTTGATTAGACCAATTGCGTCTATATTTTAGGTTATGAGAGAAATGTAAGTGTTAGTGGGTTACTTGCACACCTGAGTGCTGTCACTTGCAAACTGACTTATTATAGATAGACATAGTACACACACACACACACCACAGAGCCATTACAACCCACTGAATGCTGAGTATCTGAAAAACAGTGCCTTGTTGTTCAGTTACTGAGACAATGCTCACTCCCCTCGTGTTTTAAAAGCATCATTTATCTCTTAATAAATAAGGCTGCAGCATACGATAATTAAATTAGATTTTTAAAAAAATCTTAAATATCGAATATTAATAATTCAACTTTCCAATGTTGTCTCCATAACAATACTTTGATGTCACCTATATTCTGTTTATATTAAGGACTTCTAGAGATTTGAATAAAAAGAAAAAATTAATGAAAACAAGCATGAAACTTAGGGAACGTGGTTATGCACGTTAAATAACACACCCTGTCTTCCTCTTTCCTCTCACTTTTTTTCCTTGTGATTACACATTGAGAAATGTTGTGTTGGTTTTACTCTTTTATAAACATGTCACTACTCAAGGGCTCAGTATTGTGAATGGGGACTAAAATGGATACAGAAAGGCTAAATTAAGGCAGAACAAAATGGTTGTGGCTGCTAAACCACACTTCGGGGCATACTAACACGGCTCCGGTATGCCAGCAGAACGGTCAAATGTACCAACTCCTCTTTGACATGAGAAATGCCTTGTGAGCCTCTCACATGCTAATCCTAAATTTCTATTTTACCAAATTTTGGTTATAATATGTACATACAAAAAGACTCATTTAATAGTAGTGCAAGCACAGACAGCATTTCCAATGTTTGTGGGGGAGCAAAACTAATCATAGGTTCAGTAACCACAACTGCCTGAGCCCTTGAGTGCAGGGGCCGCCCCTTTGGCAGCAGCAGCAGCAGGCACTGACCCAATGGCTGGCAGGAGGAGCACTGTTGTTGACAAGGATCTAGTCCCAGATCTCTCATTAAGGCTGTTCATGCCTGAGATTAGATACTGGCCAAGCACAGACAGTGCATCCTGGTAAAAACATTACCCAAATGTTACAGTGTGAAGGTGCTCCCCTATTGGTAAAAACATGAATTCAATTTTGATTCAACACACACACACACGCGCGCACACACATAAATTAATAAATAAATAAAACCCAGCACTTATTCTTCACAGTTGATGTTTGGTTCATAATCTCAAACAATCTTACCCATCATAAATGCATCACCAATATCCAATCTCAACATTTCTGTTTTGTACAAGGTCACTACGAGTTCTCTCAGGAGAATACATTCTGTTTGTGTTTTAGCCCTTGCTTTGCTCTTTTGATCGGGCAGTCCAGGGTTCATCTGACAGACAGAGAGTGTTTGGCTGCCTGCTGGCCCTGGGACAAAGAGGAGGGGTTAGCCTCCTCCTCTGAGATTCATCTGTGGGATCTTAGAGGGGATTTCACTGCTCAGCAGTGCCCTGGTTCAGCCTGAGCCTCATTTACCAAGCCATGATAACTGTGTAATACATACACGGCTATGAGACAGAGATTATTATTTATGTTCCTGGGAATCTAGAGTCTCAAGCAATCTTTCTTCACACAATTTGCACCTGGAATGAATCCATTACATACATCCAGTCATACTGTTAACATTCATATTGTTAAAATGCAATTCACTGGCAGCCCTTTTAATATTTAGCAAAGACATTTTATAATATTACAGAAAAAAAGAAAATTGTTTAAATCACCAAGATGTCTTGTAGAGTTATTTAACTCACAAATCAATATCATTAGCTTATTTAATTAGACTATTTTTTGCCATTTCATTACCAAAACATGAACATCTTCTAATATGTATCAACAATCATATATTATTATAATATTACATATTATATGTATCACAAATAGATAGATAGATGATAATATAGATAAAATAATAATGTGTAAAATACATACACATCATACATATTTACATACATGCATGCATCTATAACAGTATTTTCAAATAATCTGAAACAGCACATGGCCTAAAATAAAGCAACATCCGGTGACAACAACAGTTGTTAACAATGGTCCAGATTGACAGGCTCTCACCATCAGAGGAAAAATGAATTATTTTACTTCTTTACTGATATATTATCCTTGTCACTGAAATATGGGAAATGTTATTGGAATTGATTATGGCTGCCTGGGATGAGTATTACTTTGTATTCTACTATAACACCTGTATCTTTTAAACCTCAAACCAGTAACAGATCCTGCTTATTTAAACCATCAGTTGTTTGCATGAGGTGTTAAGTGAAGATTTGGCTTTGCTGACGAGTACGTAGTGCAGCATTCTTGATCTCCCCTCAAAACAGAACTGAACTCTGGATAACTTACCTTTTAAAGCCATAGCCGTTACTTGAAAAAGTTGGCTTGATAGTTTGGCTTGCACACAGAGCTGTGTATGGTGCTGGGTAAATTACAGGAGGTTTGGGCAACCATCACCCTGGCAATGAGTTGCACTATTGACAAATACTGAATAGAAAAACAATAAAAATCCCACAGGTAAAATAAATCAAAGATTAATAAAGGTTTAATATTGTATTTGTCTTTTCCTCAGCTGTTAAGGGTCAATAAATCTCTTAATGATTGTTCACTGTAGAGAGGAAGGTTAGTTTAACTGCAGAATAATTAAGTCCTTGTCTGCTAACATCCAAGTGCTCACACCCACAAGGAAAACACACATTGTATGCAGTTTTCTCGGCAAAGTCCTTCTAGATTCAGAAAAAAAATGTAACATATCTTATTCATTTAAAAGAGGAAAGTTAATTGCTGTGCTTTTAGATTTTCCATAGAATGGATTATATGTACTGAAAAAAAAAAAATCAATCTTTACAGAGTTTGATTAACTAAAATTATTTCTTTCCATCAACAAATTTGTTCATTGGTTGTGTTATATTTGTAGAGATATATGTGTTTGATTTGTGTGTGTTACTATTACGCAGGGTTTTGATTTGGAGTAATGAAATGTTGCATCTGAGATTCATACACTCACTTGTGAGTTCTTAATAATGTTTAATCATTATCATCAAGAGATCAGTAAGAGGGGTTGTTGTTATCGGGTGTCGTCGCTCAGATCACTTTGATTACATTGAGTGACTCTTTACTATGGCCTTATTAAAATGTAATGACCAATATACCAGCCACAGATCAATGACATTTCCATTACAGAATAATATTGTAGTATAAAAATATAGTAGTAGTATATTTCTGTATAGAAAATAAGTTTAACGACATGATCTAAGCACAACTCAATTTATACAAATAGATTTTGAATGGTGTCATCTCACCACTGAGGGTGCACTTGAGGTCGATGGATTAAATAAGGCCACTGTAAAGTATTGGCACGCAGCGGTTCATATAAACTTGAATCACTGCTTGCTTGAGAAATCCTAAATATGAATTGTGACATATCTGGATTGATTATCTTTCCGGAGTTAGTTTAACTTTAAGAGACTTGCCTCTGGAGATAAACACACGAGGAAGGAACCGTGCTGAAGAGGCCCAAAACACAACAGAGAGGGACACTTATCAGACCAAAACAAACACGTAGCTGTCAAACTTAAGCAAAACTAACCAGATCAGAACACTGACAAAAAAGCTTTGACTCCAGAACTACGCTGATGGTGAAATGCAGAACCCAACCATTAAACTCCCTTCAAGTATTAGATAAATACATTTTGAATACAAAATAAAAGAAATGCCAAATATCTATATCAGCTACTACATTGGTCCAAATGCCTCATCTGATGCACTGATATTGATCATGTATACACTAACTATG